>NW_027601271.1:62447-92399 GCF_053455715.1 Rhinoraja longicauda | reverse complement strand
AGAGGGAAGAGATGTGAGGGAGGTAGGGCACCGAAAGAGAGGTGGAAGTGAGAGGGCAGTAAGAGAGGGGGGAGAGGGTGGAGGCGGAGAGAGACTGGGGAGAGAGAGAGTGAGAGAGAGGGCAGAGAGGGGGAGAAATGGGAGAGAGTAGGAGAGAGAGGGGAAGAGGGGGAGATCAAATATTTGTTTAGTTTAATTTATTATTGTAAGTGTATTATAAAGTGGAGGGGGGAGAATGAGGGGGTAGAAACTGAAATAAACACTTCAATGATCAGGGACCGTCATTAAAAATGGTCAATATATATGACAGGCAATGATGTTCCTTTTTCTGCTTAATCTGCATCTTTGAGCAACGGGGCGATTGGGCGAATGTGAGGGGCTGGGGGTCCCGGAGCGGGGCCGGCGATGGGATCATCCGCCCGGGGCTTACAGCTGGAAGATGCGGCGGTGAATGTGAGGAGCCGGAGCGGAGAGACTGCGGCCGCCTCTGGGATGCGCTCAGGGCGCGGGTTTATTAATGAGCCGCAGCGCTGAGGTGAGCGGATATTTCACCGCGCTCTTCACCTGCTCCCTGAACTTGGACTGGGTCACCGCGTAAATAAATGTGTTGGTGCAGCAGCTGAGATTCCTCAGCACAAACCCGACGTACTCAAAGATCCATTCAGAATCATTTCGATCATTTCCAATCCCTGTGATCTGATAATAGACGACGTTTACAACATACGTCAGCCACAGGAGGATGAAGCTGCCGGAGAAGGTGAAGAGTAAAACCACAGACCTCCTCCTGCTCTCCATCTCCGGGTCACTGCGCTTCTCCCCCTTGCTCTGACCCCTCAGCCCCTGACGGACCCGACTGGCCACTAAAATGTGCCGGACTGTCAGAGCGTTGAGCAGCATGATCACAGCGAAAGGGAGGAGCGGAGTTAAAACCGTATCGATCCAGTCAAATGCCACCCACCTGGGGTCGGTGTAATAACTGTCCACCATGTCACATCCCCACGGGACATTGTCGATGAATGTCCCGGGTTCCTTTGTAAAGTAGCGGGGAGCATTTTTCAGACAGAGCAGAACGCCGGCTGTTGCGAGAACCGCAGCCGCAGTTTTCCCGGTGCAATATTTTATTTTCAGCTTCTGGCAACAAATGGCGACAAAGCGAACAAAGGTGAAAGTGACGGTGAACCAGACAGAACAGTCTGTAGCTGCAAACTGCAGTACATCGTTAACACTACACACAGGGGTGATGGCCAGGAAACTCCAATAAAAGTAATGAGATCGGATCTGATACAAAATGACCTCGGTGATCAGGGCCAGTAGATCGGCCGCTGCCATGGCCACCAGGTAGCGAGTGGTGCAGGTGGAGAGGCCGCACTTTCCCCGGGACAGGATCACAATCGCCACTAAATTCACTGCGGAAAGAAAAGGAGACGGACACTGGGCATTACTGAACATGGTCTCCGGGGCTGAACACAGGCTCCACTTTCAGCTGGAGATCAGGAGTGTTGGAGTCGGTGCGCGGCTGCAGGTTTAACAATGTCAGACCCGGCTCCGACTGTGCCCGACCTGCCTGCTTCAGGGGAGAGGAGATAAGGCGACGGGCGGGGTAAAGGGCGGGGAGGGAACGAGCACCCGCCCGCTAGTATAGGCGGAATGGTCCTGTCTACAGTTAACCTAGCTCACAGTCTCTGATGGGGCCGGTTTCACAGATTTAACCGTGACCGGCCGCGTTTAACCAGGGCTCTGGGAACTCGGCATCTGATGGGGACGAGGAGGGTTCCAGTGGGAAGGCAGGGACAATTTAGGATCCGGCAGCAGAGTAGCTCCGTTAATGGATTCATTCCACAGTGAGTTCAGTTCGGTAACAACACACGCCGGTAGATCCGCGGCCACTGGTTCAGGTGATAGATCCAATTATTGACCAACAGGAAGTGGAATCCGACTGTGACAGACTCCACAGTGAGACGTGTCCACAGGAGCGGGTGTTCACTCTGATCAATAACTCAGACACAGGGAACTTCACAATGAAAACCCCTTCCAGTCACACCGTCCCGGAGAGCTGCCTGTCCCGAGCACTGGGACAACTCTGGGCAAGGTCCCACTGAAGGCAAGAACAACATACTAGTGGGTCCCGGCAGTGGGAGAAAAAGAGGGTTAGTTTCGGCTGTCTGAAAATAAGAAAAATCATAGGGTTAATTCAAAGATATTTCACTGAGAGGATGGACATACTCCACATATTCTTGTACAACGATCATCAGTTGTGAATCATGTAACACGTCAGAATCAGGTCAACACCGGTTAACAGACGGAGTTATAAAACTTGAATTGTTCTGCTCACTTACCAGGGACTCCAACGGCAGCAATGATCACGTACAATATTTTCTCCACGGCGTAATATTCATTCAGCTTCTCACTGTGCATGTTCTCTGCCCAGCGACGTGTCCCCGTGAGCTACCGGTAATCTCTCGGGATGAAATGCTAGGGCAGAACATTCCCGGAGACTTTATATCATTTTCCGTCTCCACCGGGACAGTGAAGTTTCAACAGAATTAAAAATAGAGATTTTGAAATGATTCGCAAACAGATGACATCAGCCAAGTGAAACACCTGCTGAGACAGGTCGTGATTTATTCAGGGAATTGATTGAGAAACTCCAAAGACTGGTAATTGTGGCGATCCTGAGGGATGGAAATTGGGAGCGGCATTGTTCCAGCAAAGGGGATATTGTTTCAAACTCCATCAGGTCCAACTCTCCGCCTCATGTTGTTTGTCTGATTTCATTCAATCCGCTTCACTCACTAAGGCAATCCCAAATTCCAGGGACCCTCTCAGGACTTCTGGTGCCCAGTTTGAAGGTGGACGGGGTGACATTTGTCCACAGATTGAGGAATTAGTTCAACAGACCACCTCGCAATAAAATGGTCCTTCCACTCTGCTTCACCACTCAATATGATCGCGGCTTAACTGACTGCAACCTCACCACCACACTCCCGGCGAGGCTGGTAACCATTCACTCCTGGCTTGCCTGCATTGGGTCTGATTTTGCTCCGGGACAATAACATTCTCTGCCTTTAGCACCTCTGAGGAGGAACGACTCAAAGACTCACGACAGTCCGAGAACAGAAACATTGCCGCCGCAGAATTTTCCTAAACTTAGATAAAACAGCGAATGATGCGGCACAGCTCCCTCCTCCCTTTCTCTCTCCCTCCATCCTTACTGCTGTCGCTCTCTCTGAACTATCACTCTCTCCTACCATCTCTAATTTTCCTCTCGACGCCGCCATCTCTCTGTCAACCGCTCTCTCCTAACCCACCCCCTCCTTCTCACTCCCATTGCATTTATCCCTCCGTTTATTTCTATCTATCTGACCCTTCCATCGCTCCGTTTTGCCAACCCACGCGATCTGAACTCCGCTCTCTTTTCATGTTCCCACTCTCCCTTTGTTACTTAACTCTCCCTCCATCTCTTCTTTCGTCTTCTCCGCTATCTCTTCCTTCATCACTGTACTCCCTATCTGTCTCTCTCTTTTCCCCAACACTACTCCTGCTCGCCCTCACCTCCCTCTCCAAGGCCTTTCTTGCGAAGTGCGGTTAAAACGGCCAGCCACCATGGAATGTCTCTCTACCCCGTTCCCTCACACTTCAATAGCCCTTCCAGGTGAGGCTGATGTTCACATGCACCTCATCTAATCCCTTCTATTGCATGCGGTGTTCCAGATATGGTCTCCTTTGCATCGGCGTGATCAAGTGGAGACTCGGCGACCGTTCGGCCCAACACTTACCGTCGTTCCGTCAAGGCCTCCAGGATCTTCCCGTTGTAACTCGTCTTCCCACACTGACCTTTCTGTCCTTTGCTTCCTCTATTGCCAGACTGAAGCGACATGCAAACTGAAAGAACGCCACTTCATATTCCGCCCTTGGTGCCTTGCAACAATAGACTATAGACAATAGGTGCAGGAGGAGGCCATTCGGCCCTTCGAGCCTGTACGCACCGCCATTCAAAGTGATCATGGCTGATCATTCTCAATCACTACCCCGTTCCTGCCATCTCCCCATACCCCCTGACTCCGCAATCCTTAAGAGCTCTATCTAGCTCTCTCTTGAGTGCATTCAGAGAATTAGCCTCCACTGCCTTCTGTGGCAGAGAACTCCTAATGGTATGAACTTTGAATTATCCAATGTTAGGTAACTAAGTGCAAATTCCTACTTCCCCCTCCCTCTTCCTCGTGCTTCATCCGGACTCGCACCAATATATCCCCTCCACCACATCTTCAACCGATATTACTTCCTCTTTCTTTATAATTCCATCCTGCTCAACCCTTACCTCGCACCTGACAATGAAAACGGTATTCACCCGCTTATCGTTCAACTCGCTTTGTCCTGCTGTTCCCCCGTCCCACCACAATCAGTCTGAAGAAATGTGCCGAACCGAAACTTCACCCATCCATGTCCTTAGCAGGGTTAGCCAGTTCGGCGTGCCCTCTACAACTCTCACCAACGTCTACAGATGCACCATAGAAAGTATTTTATCAAGATGCAGCACAGCTTGGTTTAGGAACAGCTCCATACAAGAACGCAAGAAATTGCTGCGAATTGTCCAGACCATCACACAAAGCAACCTCCCATATATTAACTCAGTTTATAAACCACGCCGCCTCGGCAAGGCCAGCAGCATAATCAAGGACGAGTCGCACCCTTGCCACTCCTGCTTCTCCTCCCTCCCATTATGCAAAATGTATAGAAGTGTGAAAATGCACACCTCCAGTTTCAGGGTCAGCGTCTTCCCAGCTGTTATCAGGCAACGGAATCATCCCACCACAACCAGAAAGCAATGCTGAACTACTATCTACCTCTTTATTGACCCTCGGACTATCCTTGATCGGATTTTGCAGGCTTTACTTTGCACTAAACGTCATCCCCTTATCATGTATCTATACTCTGTAAATGGCTCGACTGTAATAATGTATTCTGTTTCCACTGACTGGGTGGCACGCAACAAAATCTTTTCACGGTACCTCGGTACACGTGACAATAAACTGCACTGAACTGACATACTCAACTAGATTTCTCCAGAGGTGCAGCCTGACTCGCATTGGATATTGATTGTGTGTGACAGTGCGAGTGTGCGAGTCCGTGCAAGAGTGTGTTAGCACGTGTGTGCAAATGAGTCGGTGTGTGTGTGTGTGTATGCGTTAGTGTATGCGGTTGCAGGAATTTCAATGATTCAATGATACTTTATTTTCACGTACCCAGGTAGAGTGAAATGATTTGTTTTGCAGGCAACCCGGTAACATCATGTCGCAGACCTCACCTAGGCAGTACAAAAGTGTCGCCCCATTTTGACGCCGACAAAGTTACAAACGCTCCCTGCCGCCGCACGGCGGGTCGCCCCTTCGTTCTCGGCGGCCTTCCTCGCTCTCCGACGGTCCACCTTGCTCTCTGCGGTTCCTCGCGGCTCCCACCTCGCTCCCGAGGCGCGGTTCCCATCGCCATCCGCGGTGGGCGAGCCGGGCCGATCGGGCCGACTGAAGGGATTGGCCCCGTCACCGGGAACACCCCGGCCACGCTGCGCTGCGCTGCTCGCCGCGAACATCCAAGGATACACTCAATCCCAAAATGTGCACGTTTGCATGCGGGTCTGCGTGTGAGAGAGCGGTAGAGTATGTAAGAGTGCCGATATTTGTGTGTGTGTGTGTGTCTGTTTGTGCGTGTGCGTGTGAGTGCATCACTGTGGTGTAGTACTGATGGAATAACATATTGTATGGTAGTACTGATGGAGTGACATGCTCCAGTGTTGTACTGATGGAGTGTAACACTGTGGAGTAGTACTGGTTTAATGACGTACTGTGGGGGTGTATTGATGGAATGACACAATGTGGAGTAACACGGATGTAATAGCACATTCTGTTGGAGTGACGCAGTAATACTGATGGACTGACACGCTGTGCGGTAGTACTGTTGCGATCAAAAACTGTGGTGAAATAGTGATGGAGTTACACGCTATGGAGTCGCAACGATGGGTTAGAACACCGTGGGGTAATGCGGATGGAATGGCAGATTTGAGGTAGTCCTGATGGTGTGAAACACTTTGGGGAGTACTGATGGAAGACAAAACTGCGGAGAGTACTGATGGAATGACACGTTCTAGGGTTGCACTGGAGCGACATGGTGTGGGGCAGTACCGATGTAGTGTAACAATATGGAGTTGTATTGATGCAGTGAGACACTGTGTGGTTTCACCGACGGAGTGACACACTGAGCGGTAGTACTATGGTGATGACAAACTGTGGTGTAGTACTAATGCTGTGACACACTGTTTGGTAATACTGATGGAATGACACAATTTGTGGCACTTATGGAGTGACCCACTGGGATAGTCCTGATTGAATGATAAACATCGGGTAGTGCTAATGGCGTGAGACATTGTGGGGAAATAATAATAGAGTGAAACTGTGGGGAATTACTAATGGAGTGATACAGTG
Source organism: Rhinoraja longicauda (assembly GCF_053455715.1). Lineage (NCBI taxonomy): Eukaryota > Metazoa > Chordata > Chondrichthyes > Rajiformes > Arhynchobatidae > Rhinoraja > Rhinoraja longicauda. The sequence goes on along the minus strand of NW_027601271.1, from coordinate 85,923 downwards.
AGATAGGGCTGATGGTGTGACATACTGTGGGGAATAATGATGGAGTGACACTGCAAGGAAGTACTGATGGTTGACACTGTGGGTATTACTGATGGAGTGACACGCTGCGTGGTAGTACTGATGGAGTAATAATGGATTGTTCCGATGGAGTGTTGCACGCTGGCGTGGTACTGATGCAATGATAACCCGTGTGATATTCCTGATGGTGCGATGCTCAATGGGGAGGCACTGATGGAGTGGCACAGTGTAGGGTAGTACAGATAGAGTAACAAACTATATTTTATTACTGATGCAGTGGCACACTGTGGGCAGTGCTGGTGGAGTGACACATTTTGTGATAGTACTGGTGGAATGGCACACTATGTGGCAGTACTGACGCAATAGCATACTGTGGGAGAGTACTGATTGTGTGATACCCTGCGGTGTAGTACTGTTGGATAGACATATACCAGAGTAATACTGGCGGATTGAAACACTGTGGGGTAGTACTGATGGAAGGACTCATTGTGTAGTACTGATGGAGTGACACACCGTTGGATAGTACTGATAGAGTGACACAGTTTGGTGTATTATTGATAGAGCGACACAGTGTGCGGTTGTACTGATGGAGGAACAAGCGATATGGTAGTACTGATGTCGTGGCACACTGTCGGATAGTATTAATGGTGTGAAACTAAATGGGGCGGTACTGATGTAATGATACATTATAGTACTGATGGAAGGACTCAAAGTGTAGTTCTGATGGAGTGACACATTGGGGGAGAACTGATGGAATGACGCACTGTGGGATAGTACTGTTGGAATAACTATCCATTTGCTAGTACTGATGCAAGGGCATTATATGGGATAGTACCGAATCAATGACACGTTGTGATGCAGTAATGATGGAGTAACCGACGATGTGGTAGTACTGATGGAGTGACACGCTGTGGGATGATACTTATGGATTAGCATCCTGTGGGTAGTAGTGAAGGACTGGTATATTTTCGGGTAGTACTGATATAGTGACATATTCGATGGTATTATTGAAGGGGTGAAAAACTGTGGGCACAACTGATGAAATTACATACTTAAGGTGGCACTGACAGAGTGAAACACCGTCAAGGAAGAAATGATGGAATGACATACTGTGGGGTTGTATTGATGAGAGTGACACGCTCTTTGTTACTTCTAATGGAGTAACATGTAGTACTGATGGAGTGACAGACTGTGAAGTAGTATTGATGGAGTAACCTAACGTAGGGTAGTGTTGAAGTAATGGCACATTCTGGGGTAGTTCTGATGGGGTGACACACTGTGCGGTAGTACAGTTGTTGTGACATAATGTGGGATGGGATTGATGGAGTGACACTGTGCGGTAGCGCTGATGGAGTGACGCACTGTAGGGTAGTACTGGTGTAATGGTATATGGTTGAATAGTACTGCTGGAGTGACGCACTGTGGGGTAATACTGGTGTAACGGTATACAGTGGGATAGTACTGATGGAGTGACATCGGCGAGACGAAGCGAAACCTCGGCGATCGTTTCGCTGAACAGCTCCACACAGTTCTACCTGATCTCCCGGTTGCTCAGCACTTTAACTCACCCCCGCTCCTCCATTCCCAATTTGAACTTTCTGGGGATCGTCCATTGTCAGAGTGAGGCCCAGCGCAAATTGGAGGAACAGCACCTCATACTTCGCTTGGGAAGCTAACATACCAGTAGTATGAACATTGACTTCTCTAACTTCAATTAGCCCTTGCTTTCCCTCTCTCTCCATCCCTCCTCCTTCCCAGTTCTCCCACCAGTCTCACTGTCTCCACCAAACTTCTATCTCTTTCCCGCCGACCTCTCCGACATCAGTCTAAAGAAGGGTCTCGACCCGAAACGTCACCCATTCTTTCTCTCCAGAGATGCTGCATGTCTCGTTGAGTTACACCAGCATTTAGTGTCTACCTTCGATTTAAACCAGCATCTGCATTTCTTTCCTACACGAAGTACAATGCACGGCAGGACTTTCGGCTAATAATAGCTGTGCCGAACATGAGACGACCAAGCTTACCTGCCTTCTCACAATGCATATCCCTTCATTACCTGAAAATCTGAACTTGTCTTAAATATCACTATTGTATCTACCTCCAACACCAGTGGAGTGGGTGGTAAGATTTTAGGACCCGTTATACAGGATGATGTGACAGAGTACTTATAAGTGCACGATGAAATAGGCATAAGTTGGCATGGCTTTGTGAAGGGAAGGTCGTGTTTGATAAATTTGCTGGAATTATTTGAAGATGTAAATAGCAAGACAGCCAAAGCAGAGACAGTGGATGCTGTCCACCACTATTTTCAGAAAGCCTTTGATAAGGTGTCGCACCATGGCAGCTGCGGAAGAGGAGAGCCCACGGTGTCAAAGGGCAGATACCAGCATGGATAACTGGTTGGCTGGATGGCAGAAGACAAAGAGTGGCAATAAAGAGGGATTTTTTTTCTAGTTGGCTAACAGTAACTAGTGGAGATCTTCAAGGATCGGTGTTTGACCGCTACTCCACGTTTTATATTATGATTTGGACGAGGGGATTGAAGGCTTTGTGGCCAAGTTTGCGGATGTTACGAAAAGAGGTGGAAGGGCAGGTAGTTTAGAGAAAGAATGGACTCCGCAGAAGGAATTGGACATGTTGGGGGGATGGGCAGAGAAGTGGCAGATTGAATATAATATAGCAAAGTGCGGAGTACTGCATTTTGGTAGTAGGAATAATGGCGTAGACTATTGTCTAAGTGGGGAAATAATCCATAAATCGGAAGTGCAAAGGGACTTGGGAGTGCTGGTTAAGGATTCCCAAAAATTTTAAATGCAAGTTGAATCGGTGAGAATGATCAGCCATGATCACATTGAATGGTGGTGCTGGCTCGAAGGGCCGAATGGCCTACTGCTGCACCTATTGTTTATTGTCTATTATCTATTGTCTAATGGAAGCAAACTCAACTCATTTATTTCAAGAGGACTTGTATACAAAAACACGGATGTAATGTTGAGGCTATTCAAGGTGCATTTGGAATATTGTAAGTAGTTCTGTGCACCATATCACAGGAAAGGTGTGCTGGCTCTGGAGAGCGTCCAGAGGAGGTTTACAAGAATGATCACAGCAATACGTTAATCTATGGTGAGCGTTTGTAGGCTCTCGGCTTGCACTCGGTGTTTTGCAGATATTTGAATGGTTTATATCGAGTGGATGTGGAAAGGATGTTTCTACTTGTCGGAGCGTCTCGGACAAGAGGTAATATCCTCAGAATTAAACTACGTTCTGTTTTGAAGTTGATCACAAATGTATTTAGTCAGAAGGTGATGAATTTGTGGAATTCTTTGCCACAACAGGCGGTGTTGTTCACGTCAGTGGATATTTAAAGGCGTAGACAGAAGGATTCTTGATTAGTACAGGTTTCAGATGTTATGGGGAGAAGGCAGGAAATGGGGGTTGGAGGGAAAAACATTGGCGGATAAGACTTGATTGGCCGAATGGTCTAATTCTACTCCTATTCCTTATCACCCAATGCCCACCTGCGGTATTGCGTTCGAGGCACCTACTGCCCTTTGTGTAAACAGCTTTCCCCGCACACCTCTTTTAAACTTCATCCATTTCACCTTAAAGGGGTGGCCTTTAATACTTGATATTTCCATCTTGAGTGAAATGTTCTGACTGTTTACCATATCTTTGCCTCTCATAATTTGATATCGATCTATCAGGTTACTGCCCGAGCTCCGGTGTTCCCGATGAGCCAGTCCAACGTCTGGTTGTTCATACGCTCCAGGCGATGTTCTTGTAAACGTCTTGAGCACAATTTCCGAACCGCCTATATCCTTCCTGTACTCGAGCGAACATAACTGTACACAATACTGCAAAAGCGGCCATTGCAAAGTTCTCTAAAGTTGAATATTGACATCTGACTTATATTCACTGCCTCGGTCAAATATAGCAAGCATTCTACATGGCTTAGTTATAACTCTAAAGGTACTACCACGATTTCCGTGTTTCGCATTGGGAACTCAAGGTCCATCATAAGCAATGCTGATGCTGCGATGCACTGATATTGTACAGACGGCGTGGACTGTTGTGCCTCGATGTTGCAGTGTACTGCTGGTGTTCATCCAGGGGAGGGCGCCGTGATAGTATATTCCCACTGTACATCCACTCAGGTGCGCTGTGTGTGGATGTTGCCGTGCGCTGCTGAAGTTCATCCAGGGTAGGGCGACGTGACAGTCTATTGCTACTGTACATCCACTGGGGTGCGCTGTGTGAGGATACTGCAGTGCACTGATAAAGAAGAACACTAAGTACAAAAGTCATAGCAGCAGAGTTATTGCACCAGGCCCATCGAGTCCACTCCGGCATTCTATCATGGCTCACCTATAGTTCCCACTCAACTCCATTCTCCTGCCGTCTCCCCGTAATTGTCGACAATCTTACGAATCACGACCATGTGCAGCTCCGATTTGAAAATACACAATGATGGTTTCTACAGCTGTCTGTGGCAGAATTCCAAAGATTTACCGCCTTCGTACGAAATAAATTCCTCATCATCTAATTTTAAATGTACGTCCTTTTATTCTGAGGCGAGTCAAAGGGTGGTGAATCTGGGGAATGCTGCCACAGACGCCTCTGGAGGCCGTCATTGGGGAATCAACAGGTTTTTAAAATTTGGGATTGATAGGTCCGTGATTAGTAAGAGGGTCAAAGTTGGGGTTTGGTTTGAGTGGGAAAGATGGGGCAGCCATGATCGAATGGCGGATCAGACTCGGTGAGCCTAGTGACTTACTCAAATGACGTATGAACTTATGAACTCATTACTGACTATGGGATTGGACGGTCTATAGACATAGAAAACATAGAAAATGGGTGCAGGAGGATGCCCTTTGGCCCTTCGAGCCAGCACCGACATAAACTGTGATCATGGCTGATCATGTACAATCAGTAACCTGTCCCTGCCTTCTCCACAAATCCCTTGATTCCGCTCGCCCCTAGAGCTCTAACGCTGGTCGCTATGCAAGGATTCGACAATTGACCCGAACAACGACGTCAAAACTTTTGCAAATGCGATGAGAAAATGAGCGCAGAAATGCGATTCCGGACGCAGTCTAGCTATCTCTTTATCCAGCTAATTGCTATAATCCACGCTAGCTCTCTAGCTATCTAGCTGTCTAGCTATCTAGCTATGTGGCTATCTAGCCATCTCGATCTGTAGCTATCAATATAGTTATATATCTACCTGACTAGCTATCTAGCTAAGGTAGACAAAATGCTGGAGTAACTCAGCGGGTCAGGCAGCCTCTCGGGAGAGAATGAATGGGTGACGTTTCGCGGGTCGAGACCCTTCAGACTGATGTCAGCGGATGGGGCCGGACAAAGATAGGATAGAGACGGAGACAGGAAGACTGGTAGGAGAACTGGGAAGGGGAGGGGATTGAGAGGGAAAGCAGGGACTATCTGAAGTTAGACAAGCCAATGTTGATACCGCTGAGGTGTAAACAACGGAAGCGAAATATGAGGTGCTGTTCCTCCAATTTGCGCTGGGCCTCACTCTGACCATGGAGGAGGCCCAGGACAGAAAAGTCAGATTGGGAATGGGAGCGGGAGTTGAAATGCTGAGCCATCGGGAAATCAGTTTGGTTGAGATGGACTAACCGGAGGTGTTCAGCGAAACGATCGCCGAGCCTGCGCTTGGTGTCGCCGCTTGAGAAACGTTGACACTTGGAACAGCGCATACAGTTGATGAGGTTGGAGGAGGTGCAGGTGAACCTCTTCCTCACCTGGAAAAAATGTTTGAGTCCTTGGATGGAGTTGAGGGGGGAAGTCAAGGGACTCGCCCCTCGAACAACACCTGCACCTTTAACTCCCCACTCGACCAACACCTGTCCCTTTACCTCCCCCTCGATCAACACCTCTCCCTTTACCTCTCCCCAACTAGCCTTCTAACCGTCTCGCCAAATAGCCATCTACCTTTCAAGCGATCTAACCATCCAGCCATCTAGCCATCTTAGCTAGTCATTTATACGTATAGCTATTTCGTTAGCGATCTAACTAACTAGCCTGGTATCACAAAATGCTGGTCAGGCAGCATCTAGGAGAGTGGGAATGGGTGACGTTTCGGGTCGAGACCCTTCTTCAGTTTCGACCCGAAACGTCACCCATTCCCTCTCTCCAAGATGCTGCCTGACCTGCTGTGTTACTCCAGCATTTTGTAAAACCTTCGATTTGTACTAGCATCTGCAGTTATTTTCCCAACTATCTCACGTGCTAGGTGGCTATCATATCTAGCTGGATCTAACAAGATCTCCCTCTCTCACGAGGCCCACAGAGGATGAGAGAGAGAGAGAGCGCACCCCTGAAATAGCTGCCTAGATAGAGAACTACCTATCTTACTATCAATATATCCAGCTATCTCGCCGTACAGATATCCAGCTTTCTAGCTGTCTAGCATTGCATGTAGATAGCTATCTAGGTAGTTCGCTATCTTGCTATCGAGATAGCTCACACGCTGTCTGGCAGTCTATCCTGCTGGCTAGCAATCTAGCTCTCGAGATAGCTGGATTGATAGCTACAGAGTTAGATACTTTGGTAGCTACATAGGTAGGTCGCTAACGAGACTGATGGCTAGATAGATAGATAACTACATTAGTAGATTGTTAGCCAACCTCTTTGACGGCCATACAGCGGTTTAGCTTGGTGGAGCTTTGCTAGATGGCTAGTGAGCTAGGCATCTAGACAGCCACACCAGTAGATGGCTCAGTAGACAGATAGCAAGTGAGTTTTACAGAGATTTAGCACCTATCTAGTTGGATCCAACTAGGACTCTCTCGTTTTCTCTTTCACGGGGCCGCCAGAAAACGAGTGAGCGAGAGAGGGCACTCCACAAAGAGTTGCCTACAAAACTACCGAACTATTTTGCCTTGCAGAGATCCAGCTATCTCGCCACCCATCTGTCTAACGTTCAAGCTATCTAGCAATGCAGCTATTTAGCTATGTAGAGAGCTAACACGCTCTCTGGCTGTGTTTCCCGCTGGCTATCAATCTACACAACTTGATATCCAGCTATCTAGCTGTCATGCTAACCAGTAAAGCAGCTTTCCGCCTATTTAGGGAGCCAGCAACCTATCAATTTGACTATCCATCCAGTTGTCCAGCTGTATAGTTAACAGGCTAAATAGCTATCTCTCTAACTAGCTAGCATGCTATCTATCTCTCTATCGAGCTAGCCACCTAGTTATGCACACTCCTAACTATTTACCTAGCTATCTATCTTACTCTCTAGCTAACTATATATTTAGATATCTCCCCAGTTATCTACCCCGTTGGCTAGCAATCCAACGATCCAGCTATTCAGCTATATAGCTAGCAGTCTAGCTAGCTGTCCAGTGATCTAATTACGGAGCTACCTATCCATTTGTCTCTGTAACAATCAATCTAGCTATGTATTTCTTAATCTGGCCATCTAGCGATTTAAATATCTCCTATTGCTATCCAACTATCTAGCTATTTAGCCATGTAGTTATCTATCTAGCTAGCTGCATAGCTATCTAGATATCTAACTATGTAGCCAGCTGGCCATCAAGCCTTATAGCCATCTACTCATCAAGCCATCTCGTTATCTGACTACCCCCCCCCCCCCCATCTGGCGTTATTCAGCTCGCCATCTACCCAGTCAGCCAGCTTCCCAGTTGGTCAATTAGTCAAGTAGCCAACTAGTCTTTCATCCGTCTAGCCAGATAGCTATTTAGGCATCTAGACATCCAGTCATCTAGATATATAGCCATTGTGAGCGATCTATCTGGCAATTAATTTGCTCGGTAGCTATCTACAAAGCTAGGTATAGCTAGATCTCCATCTGTGGGCCTCGCGAGAGAGGGAGCGCACCGCATAGAGAGCTGCCTGCCTATGTCTCTAGCTAGACAATAGACAATAGGTGCAGGAGGAGGCGAGGAGGAGGCCATTTGGCCCTTCAAGCCAGCACCGCCATTCAATGTGATCATGGCTGATCATTCTCAATCAGTACCCCGTTCCTGTCTTCTCCCCATACCCCCTGACACCGCTATCCTTAAGAGCTCTGCCCAGCTCTCTCTTGAATGCATTCAGAGAATTGGCCTCCACTGCCTTCTGTGGCAGAGAATTTCACAGATTCACCACTCTCTGACAGAAATTATTTTTCCTCAGCTCAGTTCTAAATGGCCTACCCCTTAATTAAACTGTGGCCCCTTGTTCTGGACTCCCCCAACATTGGGAACATGTTTCCTGCCTCTAACGTGTCCAACCCCATAATAAACTTATACGTTTCGATAAGATCTCCTCTCATCCTTCTAAATTCCAGTGTATACAAGCCTAGTACTCCTGGTGCGATCTCACTAGGGCCCTGTACAACTGCAGAAGGACCTCTTTGCTCCTATACTCAACTCCTCTTGTTATGAAGGCCAACATTCCATTGGCTTTCTTCACTGGCTACTGTACCTGCATGCTTCCTTTCAGTGACTGATGCACTAGGACACCCAGATCTCGTTGTACGTCCCCGTTCCTAACTTGACACCATTCAGATAATACTCTGCCTTCCTGTTCTTACCACCAAAGTGGTTAACCTCACACTTATCCACATTAAACTGAATCTGCCATGCATCCGCCCACTCACACAACCTGTCTAAGTCACGCTGCAACCCGATAGCATCTTCCTCACAGTTCAAACTACCACCCAGCTTTGTATCATCTGCAAATTTGCTAATGGTACTTTTAATCTCTTCATCCATGTCATTGATGTATATTGTAATTAGATGCGGTCCCAGCACCGAGCCTTGCAGTACCCAATTAGTCACCGCCTGCCATTCTGAAAGGGACCCATTTATCCCCACTCTTTGCTTTCTGTCTGTCTGGCACGGTAGCGCAGCGGTAGAGTTGCTGCTTTACAGCGAATGCAGCGCCGGAGACTCAGGTTCGATCCTGACTACGGGTGCTGCACTGTAAGGAGTTTGTACGTTCTCCCCGTGACCTGCGTGGGTTTTCTCCGAGATCTTCGGTTTCCTCCCACACTCCAAAGACGTACAGGTATGTAGGTTAATTGGCTGGGTAAATGTAAAAATTGTCCCTAGGGGGTGTGGGATAGTGTTAGTGTGCGGGGATCGCTGGGCGGCGCGGACTTGGTGGGCCGAAAAGGCCTGTTTCCGGCTGTATGTATATGGTATGGTATGGTAGTACCCTATCTCCAATACCATGTGCTCTAATTTTGCCCAATAATCTCCTATGTGGAACCTTTGCAAAGGCTTTCTGGAAGTCAAGGTACACCACATCCACCGGCTCTCCCCTGTCAATTTTCCTAGTTACATCCTCAAAGAATTGCAGAAGATTAGTCAAGCATGATTTCCCCTTCGTAAATCCATGCTGACTCGGAACAATCCTGTTACTACTATCCAAATGCTCCGCAATTTCGTCTTTTATAATTGACTCCAGCATCTTCCCCACCACTGATGTCAGACTAACTGGTCTACAATTTCCCGTTTTCTCTCTCCCTCCTTTCTTAAAAAGTGGGACAACATTAGCTACCCTCCAATCCACAGGAACTGATCCTGAATCTATAGAACATTGGAAAATGATCACCAATGCGTCCACAATTTCTAGCGCCACCTCCTTAAGTACTCTGGGATGCAGACCATCAGGCCCTGGGGATTTATCAGCCTTCAGTCCAATCAGTCTACCCAACACCATTTCCTGCCTAATGTGGATTTCCTTCAGTTCTTCCGTCACCCTAGGATCTCTGGCCACTAGAACATCTGGAAGATTGCTTGTATCTTCCTTAGTGAAGACAGATCCAAAGTACCGGTTCCACTCGTCTGCCATTTCCTTGTTTCCCCATAATAAATTCCCCAGCTTCTGTCTTCAAGGGACCCACATTTGCCTTGACTATTTTGTTCCTCTTCACATACCTAAAAAAACTTTTACCATCCTCCTTTATATCATTGGCTAGTTTACCCTCGTACCTAATCTTTTCTCCCCGTATTGCCTTCTTAGACGTCTTCTGTTGCTTTTTAAAAGAGTCCCAATCCTCTGGCTTCCCACTCTTCTTTACTTTGTTGTACTTCTGCTCTTTTATTTTTATGCTGTCCTTGACTTCCCTTGTCAGCCACGGGTGTCTCTTACTCCCCTTGGAATCTTTCCTCCTCTGTGGGATAAATTGATCCTGCAACTTCTGCATTATTGTTTCCAATAGTGGAAACATCTTTTCTACATCCACTCTGTCCAAGCCTTAAACTATTCCGAATGTTTCAATGAGGTCCCCCCGCATTCATCTTATCTCCAGCAAGTACAGGCCCATTGCGGACAAATGCTCATCATAGGTTAACCTACTCATTCCTATGATCATTCTCGCAAACCTACTCTGGACCCTGTCTAGACCCAGCACATCCTTGCTTATATATGGGGCCCATAATTGCTCACAATAATCCAAATGCTGTCTTGCCAGCGCCTTATAGAGCCTCAAAATTGCATCATTACTTCTGTATACTGTACAAACATTCTTGAACTAAATGCTGGCATCGAATTTGTTTTCTTTGCTACTGAATCGATTTGCAGATTAACTTTTTGGGAATACTGCACCAGCACGCCCAAATCCCTTTGCACCTCCGATTTCTGGATACTCTCCCCATTTGGAAAATAGTCTACGTCTTAATTCCTACCACCAAACTGCACGATTGCACTTTGTGCTACTATATTCCATCTGCCACTTCTCTGCCCACTCTCCCAACCTGTCCAAGTCCTTCTCCCAAGTCCCTGCTTTCTCTACACTACCTGCCTTTCCACTTGTTTTCGTCTCATCCGCAAACATGACCACAAAGCCTTCAATCCCCTCGTCAAAATCATGAATATACAAGGTGAAGAGTTGCGGCCCCAGCACCGGCCCCTGCGGAACTCCGCTAGTCACTGGAAGCCAACCAGAAGAAAAAAAAAACTTTTATTGCCAATCTTTCTCACGACACAAGACCCCCTCACTCCACACAGCTCCACTTCCGCCCCACTCCACCATCTCTCTCCATCCCACTCCTCCCTCTCTCTCTCCCCTCTGCTTCCTCCCTCTCATCCTCCAGATCTTCCTCTTCCCACTGCTCCCCCTCTCTCCCCACACTCCGGCTCTCTCTCGCCCCCCTCTCACTCCACCAAACCTCTCTACCCACTCCTCGTCTCTCTCCCCACAATAACTCTCCCCCCATCCCACGGCCCCTCTCTCCCTCTCCTACAACCATCCGTCTCCCCACACCTCCCCACCCAATTTCTCCCCCTCCTGCTCTCCCCACGTCGCTCAATATTTGCCCACTTCTTCTCTCCCCGTCACATTGGTCCCTCCCCTCCACCTCTCCCCATCGCTCCGCTCTCTCTCCCCACAATCCTCCTCCTTTCCACTCCTCCCCTTTCACCCCCCACACACCTCCCTTTCCGTCCACACTCCTCCCCTCTTTCTCCCGCTCTCCTCGCTCTCTTTCTCTCTCTGGATAAGCAGTGACATTATCAGTGTGGTCAGTGATGGTCTGGATAAGCAGTGACATTAGCAGTGTGGTCAGTGATGTGTCTGGATAAGCAGTGACATTATCACATTAAATCTCACCCCAATGTTTTACATTTGATACGATGTAAAATAAAGAATCCTTTTTTTTTCTCTTCAGTTTTTATTGATTTTTCACAGAGATATATACAAAACAGTACAACACCATCGACATAAATAAAATAAAATAAGAAAAACATCATAAATAAATACATAAATAAATAAATAAATAAACAAAGGAGATCAATAAATAAACACATTTGAATACGACAGTGTGGTAGACTTACCAAATAAAATATAAAAAAGTAACAATGATTGGTTATCTGGAGATATTTCAATATTCGCACAAACATACCATCTCGTTCTATATAACACAATATTCCAATATCTAGCTTTGCATTTATGTAATTCGTGTCATGGCTCAAATAAACGATCCATTTTTCCCACATCTCAAAGAATCCCTTCTTTTTAATTCAAAAGTTCCACTCTAAAGGGTTAACGCAGGTTCAATATCCATAATTAATCTAAACTTTAATGAGCACTAATTCCATCTTGCTGCTCTATCCACGCTGGTAAATACGGCAGCTGAAGATACGTTAACTTGTTATTTTCTTCTTAATTAACACAGGTTAGAAATGCTAATTAACTCTCTCCGGCATACACTTGAAAGAATAACACATAATGCTGAAAATTAAAATGCAGGATCAGATCTGAGAAAGGGGGAGTTGGGTAAATGTGCTGTGTACTTCGCCCAGTGGGGAATATTAGTTCCAGCCGGTGAACACTAGCTGTGGCTCTGTTCAATCTGCAGTTTATTTTTTAGTGAACTACTTCAGACCAGGTGACAGGTAGATTTGAATTCAAACCCACAGACCAGACAGCAAGGACGGTCTGAGAGTAAATGACCAACTCATCCGTCTGGGCTGTCCACACAGCGGCACAGAGAAAGCTGCCACACACGCAAACTTTATTTATGTGCTTATTTATCAAGCAATACAAGAGAGCATATCTCCCATCATGCAATGCAAACCAGGCACTCGTAGAAACTGAAATAAACACTTCAATGATCAGGGACTGTTATTAAAAATGACCAAAGTATATGACAGGCAATTATAATGTTTTCTGCTTAATCTGCATCTTTGAGAAGAGTGGACATCTATTGATGTTTAATTCCCCTGAATTCAAGGCTCGAGATCTGTGGTAATAAAATATCCAAGGGCTATTTAAAAGCAGTCTGTGTGTTATTGCTGTCCCTGGCGCAAATTTCAGACAAAGGTTGCCGTGTTTCATGGGGTGGGATGGCGCATTTTATTTCATCTGAACTATTCCCATTTGCCGGCATATGGATCATCTCCCTCTAAACCATTCGCCTCATGTACCTGTCCAAATGTCTTTGTGTTCCCATTATGACGTTACCTATGACACTATCCACCTCTATGAGGTCACTGCACTGCCTGCTGCGCTCCATGGAATAAAGTCCTGGCGAGCCCAACATTTCCCTGTCGCTCCGACTCTTGTTTTCTGGCAACGTGTTAGAAAATATTTTCTGCACTCTTTGCAAATTAGTGGCATATTTCCTAAACATGGTGACGGTAAATTATACACGTTACTCCAATTGTGTCCTCAGCAACGTCTCGTCCACCTGAACATAACTTTCCAACCTCTACATTTTATTCGCTGGCTGATGAAGGCAGTGAGCCAAAAAACCTTCTTCACCACACTATCTCCCTGTGACGCCCCTTTTCTTGGAACTATGTACCTTTGCTCCCAGATCCCTCTGTTCCACAACACTCCCCATGTACTTACCATTCACGGTGAAGATCATGCCCTGGTTTGAATTCCCAACATTAAAACACGCTTATCTGAAAGAAACTCCGTTCCCTAATTCTCAGCACGCTTTCCAAGTTAAAACAAGTTCCTGCTTTCAATTTTGGTGATCATTTTCACTCTCTGTAATACCACCTCCTCCAGTGTCAACTGCAAACTTAAAAATTAGTCCTTGTACATTCGTATGAAAATCATTGACTTGGTCTCTGCTCCTTTCGGTGGCAAATAATTCTACAGATTCACCACCCTCTGACTAACGAAATGTATCCTAGTTTCCTTCCTAAAAATGCTTCCTTTAATTCTGAGGCCGCGGCCTATAGTCCTTGACTCTCCAACCAGTGGAAACATCCTCTCCACATCCACTCTATCCAAGACTTTTCACTATTCTGCACGTTTCAATGAGGTCACCCCTCATTGTTCTAAACTCCAGCGGGTACAGTTCCGACAAACGCTCATCAAAGATAAACATACTCACCCCTGGGATCATTTGTGTGAACCTCCTCTGGACCCTCTCCAGGGCCAGCACATCCTTCCTCACATAACATAACATAACATAACATAACATAACATAACATAACATAACATAACATAACATAACATAACATAACATAACATAACATAACATAACATAACATAACATAACATAACATAACATAACATAACATAACAACACTTTATTGTCACTCGGCACAAACACCGAGCGAAATTTCAGCAGTCACAAGACACAACAAAAAAGAAAAGAACACAGGACACACGACCCCAACACAAACATCCATCACAGTGACTCCAAACACCCCCTCACTGTGATGGAGGCAACAAAACTTCCCCTCTCTTCCCCACGCACCCACGGACAGGCAGCTCGACCCCTACCGAGGCAAACGACACGCACAGCCCCCGCAAGGGGATGGAAGGCCCCGCGGCCGAGCCGCCCCGGGCACCGAAACGTCCCGCGGCCACACCGGGCGATGTTAAGTCCAGCGGCCGAGCCGCCCCGGTCACCGAAACGTCCCGCGGCCACACCGGGCGATGTTAAGTCCAGCGGCCGAGCCGCTCCGGGCACTGAAACGTCCCGCGGCCGAGCCGCTCCGGGCACTGAAACGTCCCGCGGCCGTACCGGGCGATGTTAAGTCCAGCGGCCGAGCCACACCGGGCACTGAAACGTCCCGCGGCCGAGCCGCACCGGGCACTGAAACGTCCCGCGGCCGAGCCGCGCTGGCGATGTTAAGTCCAGCGGCCTAGCCGCGCCGGGCACTGAAACGTCCCGCACCCGCACCGGGCGATGTTAAGTCCAGCGGCCGAGCCGCACCGGGCATTGAAACGTCCTGCGGCCGAGCCGAGCCGGCGATGTTAAGTCCCGCAGCCGAGCCGCGCCGGGCGATGGAAGGCCCCGCGGGCGAGCTGCGCCCCGGGGAAGAGACCTAATAAAAGAAAGGTTTCCCCCCGCCCCACCCCACCCCCCCACCACACATACACAGCCAAAAACAGAAACAAAAACCATCCCAACACCGATACAAACAAAAAAAAAGAAAAAAAGACAACAGACTGCCAGAGAGCCGCAGCCGTTAGGCGCAGCCAACTCCTCCCATACTGGTGCCCACTATTGCTCACAATATCCCAAATGCGGCCTTCCAGGGCCTTTTTGAGCCTCGATATTACATCCCTGTTTTTGTCCCAAAGCCCTCTTGAAATAAATGCCGGCATTGAGTTTGCGTTCTTTACTACCGATTCAACTGCAGATTAATTTTTTGGGAACTGCGTCAGCACTCATTTGCATCTCCGATTTCTGGATTCTCTCCCCATTTATAAAGTGGTCTACGCTTTCATTCCTACTACCAAAATGCACGACTCCACACTTTGCTACACTATATTCCATCTGCCACTTCACTGCCCACTCTCCCAACCTGTCCACGTCCTTCTGCAGAGTCCCTGATTTCTCTACACTACCTGCCCTTCCACCTATTTTTGTATCACAGAGCCATAGAGTGATAGAGTGATGCAGTGTGGAAACAGGCCCTTTGGCCTAACTTGCCCACATCGGCCAACATGTCCCAGCTGCACTGGTCCCATCAACCTGCGATAGGTCCATTCCCTCCAAACCTGTCCTATCCATGTACCTCTCTAACTGTTTCTTAAATGTTAGGATAGTCCCAGCCTCAACTCCCCCATCATTGTTCAGTACACCCACCACCCTTTGTGTGAAAAAAATTACCCCTCAGACTCCTATTAAATCTTTTCTCCTTCACCTTGAACGCATGTCCTCTGGTCCTCAATTCCCTGGTCTGGACCGGAGACTCTGTGCATCGACCCGATGTATTCCTCTCATGATTTTGTACACCTCGATAACATTACCTTTTATCCTCCTGCGCTCCAAGGAACAGAAATACAGCCTGTTCAACATCTCCCTGTAGCTCACACCCTCTAGTCCTGGCAACTTCCTCGTAAATCGTCTCTGAGCCCTTTCAAGTTTGACAATATATTTCCTAAGACAAGGTGCCCACAACTGAACAGAATATTCCAAATACGGTCTCACAAACGTCTTATGCAACTGCAACATGACCTCGCAATGTCATCATCATATCATATCATATATATACAGCCGGAAACAGGCCTTTTTCGGCCCTCCAAGTCCGTGCCGCCCAGCGATCCCCGTACATTAACACTATCCTACACCCACTAGGGACAATTTTTACATTTACCCAGCCAATTAACCTACATACCTGTACGTCTTTGGAGTGTGGGAGGAAACCGAAGATCTCGGAGAAAACCCACGCAGGTCACGGGGAGAACGTACAAACTCCTTACAGTGCAGCACCCGTAGTCAGGATCGAACCTGAGTCTCCGGCGCTGCATTCGCTGTAAAGCAGCAACTCTACCGCTGCGCTACCGTGCCGCCCGTCTATACTCTTTACTCTGACTGATAAAGGCCAATGTTCCAAACGCCTTTTTAACCACCTTATCTACCTGGGACTGGACCTGCAAGGAACCATGCACCTGTACACCTAGATCCCTCTGCTCTACAACATTCCCCAGAGGCCTACAATTCACTGTGAAGGTCCCGCCCTTATTCAACGCCCCAAAATGCAACACCTCAACATTCTCTGTATTAAATTCATCAAACATTCCTCAGCCCACCTCGCCAATCGGTCCAGATCCTGCTGCAATCGTTCACAACCCTCTTCACAATGTGCAAAACCACCTAATTTTGTGTCATTAGCAAAGTTGCTAATCTTGCCCTGTGCTCATCCAAATCATTGATGGAGATGACAAATAGTAACGGGCCCTGCACCGATCCCGGAGGCACACCACCGGTGTCAGGCCTCCAGTCTGAGAAGCAACCTCCCACCATCACCGTCTGCTTCAATCCCCTCGTCCAAATCATTAATACACAAAGTGCAGAGCAGCGGCCCCAGCACCGACCCCTGCGGAAAACCGCTAGCCACTTTATTGCCACTCTTTCCCCCCACACGCCACCCCCTCACTCCACACTGCTCCACACTCTTCCCCCACTCCTCCATCTATCTCCCCCACTCCTCTCCCTCTCCTTCCTCTTCTTCTTCCCTCACATCCTTTCGCTCCCCACTGCTCCCCCTCTCCATCCCCACTCCTCCACCCCTCTCCTCTCTCTCCCCACACTCCGGCCCTCTCTCGACCCCCGCTCCCCATACATCGCACTCTCGCTCCGCACTCCTCGTCTCTCTCCCCACAATACCTCTCTCCCCCCACTCCCAAGACTCTCCTCCAACCACCCGTCTCCCCACACCTCCTCCCCATGTCTCTCCCCATCACACCGTTCCCTCCACCTCCTGCTCTCCTCACATCGCTCAATATTTGCCCACTCCCTCTCTCCCCGTCCCATTGCTCCCTCCCCACCACCTCTCCGCACCGCTCCGCTCTCTCTCCCCACACACCACCACCTCTCCCTACCCGCAATCCCCCTTCTCTTTCATCATATTCCTCCCCCACTCTCCCCTCGCTCCTCTCCTCTCTTCCCCATTCCCCCATTCTCTCTTTCCTCTCACCCTCCCTTTCCCCAATTTCTTTCCCTCTCTTTCCCCGCATTCTTCCCTCTCGCTTCCCTCATTTCTTCCCCTCTCTCTCACATCCTCTCTCACCCCATCCCTCCAATCTCTCCCCACTCCTCCACCACTCTCTCCCCACATTCCCTCTGTCCCTCTATCCCCTGTACCTCTGGCTCTCCCTTCACTCCTCCCCTCCTTCTCCCCAACTCCCCCTCTCCCCACATTCGCCCCTCTCTCCCCCACCCACCTCCTCTCCCTCTCTCCCCCACCCACCTCCTCTCCCTCTCTCCCCCACCCACCTCCTCTCCCTCTCTCCCCCACCCACCTCTCTCTCTCTCTCTCTCTCTCTCTCTCTCTCTCTCTCTCTCTCTCTCTCTCTCTCTCTCTCTCTCTCTCTCTCTCTCTCTCTCTCTCCCTCTCTCTATCGCCCTCTCTCTCCCTCTCTCTATCGCCCTCTCTCTCCCTCTCTCTGCCCTTTCTCTCTCTCACTCTCTCCCTCTCTCTTCCTTTTCTCCCCAACCTCAGTCTCTCTACCCCTCTCTCTCTTCCCCTCACCCCATTTCTCTCTCTACTCTGATTTGACTAAATAATCTAAACTAAACTAAAAACAAAGTTGTTCCCCCCTCTCTCTCCCCCCTCTCCGGCCGCAAATGAGACTCCAGGATGGTATGTTACCTCCCTGGTGCAAGGGTCAGGGATATCTCTGAGCGGCTGCAGAACATTCTGAAGGGGGAGGGTGAGCAGCCAGTTGTCGTGGTGCCAACGATTTGGTTAAAAAACGGGATGAGGTCCTACAAGGTGACTTTAGAGAGCTAGGAGATAAACTAAAAAGTAGGACCTCAAAGGTAATAATCTCTGGATTACTACCAGTGCCACGTGCTAGTCAGAGTAGGAATAGGAGGATATTTCAGATGAATACGTGGCTTGAAAAATGGTGCAAGGGGGAGGGATTCAAATTTTTTGGACATTGGAACCAGTTCTGGGAGAGGTGGGACCAGTACAAACAGGACGGTCTGCACCTGAGCTGGAATGGAACCAATGTCCTAGGGGGAGTGTTTGCTAGTGCTGTCGGGGAGGATTTAAACTAATGTGGCAGGGGGATGGGAGCAGGAGCAGAGAGACAGAGGGGTGTAAAATGAGGGTAGAAGCAACAGGTAGCAAGGTGAAAAGTAAAAGTGGTAGGCAGACAAATCCAGGGCAAAAATCAAAAAGCCACTTTTCAACATAATTGTATAAGGGGTAAGAGAGTTGTAAAAACAAGCCTGAAGGCTTTGTGTCTCAATGCAAGGAGTATACGTAATAAGGTGGATGAATTAAATGTGGAGATAGTTATTAATGATTATGATATAGTTGGGATTACGGAGACATGGCTCCAGGGTGACCAAGGCTGGGAGCTCAACATCCAGGGATATTCTATATTCAGGCGGGATAGACAGAAAGGAAAAGGAGGTGGGGTAGCGTTACTGGTTAGAGAGGAGATTAAAGTAGTGGAAAGGAAGGACATTAGCTTGGAGGAAGTAGAATCGATATGGGTAGAGCTACGAAACACTAAGGGGCAGAAAACGCTAGTGGGAGTTGTGTACAGGCCACCTAACAGCAGTAGTGAGGTTGGGGATGGCATCAAGCAGGAAATTAGAAATGCGTGCACTAAAGGTGCAGCAGTTATAATGGGTGACTTCAATCTACATATAGATTGGTGGAACCAAACTGGCAAGGGTGCTGAGGAAGAGGATTTCTTGGAATGTTTGAGAGATGGTTTTCTAAACCAACATGTCGAGGAACCAACGAGAGAACAGGCCATTCTAGACTGGGTATTGAGTAATGAGGAAGGGTTAGTTAGCAGTCTTGTTGTGCGAGGCTCCTTGGGCAAGAATGATCATAATATGGTAGAGTTCTTCATTAGGATGGAGAGTGACAAAGTCGATTCAGAAACAAGTGTTCTGAACTTAAAGAAAGGTAACTTTGAGGGTATGAGGCGTGAATTGTCCAAGATAGACTGGCGATTGATGCTGAAAGGGTTGACGGTGGACATGCAATGGAAGGCATTTAAAGGTCGCATGGATGAACTACAACAAGTGTTCATCCCAGTTTGGCAAAAGAACAAACCAGGAAAGGTAGTGCATCCGTGGATAACAAGGGAAATCAAGGATAGTATTAAAACAAAAGATGAAGCATATAAATTAGCCAGAAAAAGTATCATACCAGAGGACTGGGAGAAATTCAGAGTCCAGCAGAGGAGGACAAAAGGATTAATTAGGAAAGGGAAAATAGATTATGAGGGAAAACTGGCAAGGAACATAAAAACAGACTGCGAAAGCTTTTATAGATAAGTCAAGAGAAAAAGATTAGTTAAGGCAAATGTAGGTCTCTTGCAGTCGGAAACAGGTGAATTGATCAGAGGGAACAAGGAGATGGCAGACCAATTGAACAAATACTTTGGTTCTGTCTTCACTAAGGAAGACATAACCCGTCTGCCGGAAATAGCGGGGGACCGGGGGTCTAATGAGATGGAGGAACTGAGGGAAATCCAGGTTAGTCGGGAAGTGGTGTTAGGTAAATTAAATGGATTAAAGGCAGATAAATCCCCAGGGCCAGATAGGCTGCATCCCAGAGTGCTTAAGGAAGTAGCCTCAGAAATAGTGGATGCATTAGTGATAATTTTTCAAAACTCTTTAGATTCTGGAGTAGTTCCTGAGGACTGGAGGGTAGCTAATGTAACCCCACTTTTTAAAAAGGGAGGGAGAGAGAAAACGGGGAATTATAGACCAGTTAGCCTAACATCGGTAGTGGGGAAAATGCTAGAGTCAGTTATTAAAGATGAGATAGCATTACATTTGGAAAGTGGTGAAATCATCGGACAAAGTCAGCATGGATTTACCAAAGGCAAATCATGTCTGACGAATCTTATAAAAAATTTCGAGGATGTAACTAGTAGAGTGGATAAGGGAGAACCAGTCGATGTGTTATATCTGGACTTTCAGAAGGCCTTCGACAAGGTCCCACATAGGAGATTGGTGTACAAACTTAAAGCACACGGTATTGAGGGTTCAGTGTTGAGGTGGATAGAAAATTGGTTGGCGGACAGGAAGCAAAGAGTAGGAATAAACGGATCCTTTTCGGAATGGCAGGCAGTGACTAGTGGGGTACCGCAAGGCTCAGTGCTGGGACCTCAGTTATTTACAGTGTATATTAATGATTTGGACGAGGGAATTGAATGCAACATCTCTAAGTTTGCGGATGACACGAAGCTGGGTGGCAGTGTTAGCTGCGAGGAGGATGCTAGGAGGCTGCAAAGTAACTTGGATAGATTAGGCGAGTGGGCAAATGCATGGCAGATGCAATATAATGTGGATAAATGTGAGGTTATCCACTTTGGCGGCAAGAACAGGAAAGCAGAGTATTACCTGAATGGTGACCGATTGGGAGAAGGGGAGATGCAACGTGACCTGGGTGTCATGGTGCACCAGTCATTGAAAGCAAGCATGCAGGTGCAGCAGGCAGTGAGGAAAGCGAATGGTATGTTGGCATTCATAGCAAGATAATTTGAGTTTAGGAGCAGGGAGGTTCTGCTGCAGTTGTACAGGGCCTTGGTGCGACCGCACCTGGAGTATTGTGTGCAGTTTTTGTCTCCTAACCTGAGGAAAGACGTTCTTGCCTTAGAGGGAGTACAGAGAAGGTTCACCAGATTGATCCCTGGGATGGCGGGACTTACATATGAGGAAAGACTAGATAGACTGGGCTTGTACTCGCTGGAATTTAGAAGACTGAGGAGGGATCTTATAGAAACATATACAATTCTTAAGTGGTTGGAGAGGCTAGATGCGGGAAGATTGTTCCCGATGTTGGGGGAGTCCAGAACCAGGGGTCACAGCTTAAGGATAAGGGGGAAGTCTTTTAGGACCGAGATGAGAAAACATTTCTTCACACAGAGAGTGGTGAGTCTGTGGAATTCTCTGCCACAGAAGGTAGTTGAGGCCAGTTCATTGGCTATATTTAAGAGGGAGTTAGATGTGGCCCTTTTTGCTAAAGGGATCAGGGGGTATGGAGAGAAGGCAGGTACAGGGTACTGAGCCGAATGATGCGTACAGGCTCGAAGGGCCGAATGGCCTACTCCTGCACCTATTTTCTATGTTTCTATGTTTCTATAAGTGTAAGAAAATAACTGCATATGCTGGTACAAATCGAAGGTATTTATTTCAGAAAATGCTGGAGTAAAGCAGCAGGTCAGGCAGCATCTCAGGAGAGAATGAATGCGTGACGTTTCGGGTCGACACCCTTCTTCAGACTGATGTCAGGGGGGCGGGACAAAGGAAGGATATAGGTGGAGACAGGGAGATAGAGGGAGAACTGGGAAGGGAAGTGGAAGAGAGGGACAGAGGAACTATCTAAAGTTGGAGAAGTCAATGTTCATACCGCTGGGCTGCAAGCTGCCCAAGCGAAATATGAGGTGCTGTTCCTCCAATTTCCGATGGGCCTCACAATGGCACTGGAGGAGATCCATGACAGAAAGGTCAGACTGGGAGTGGGAGGGGTCGTTGACATGCTCAGCCACCGGGAGATCAGGTTGGTTAAGGCGGACTGAGCTAATAGAAACATAAAATTATTAAGGGATTGGGTAGGCTAGATGCAGAAAATGTTCCCGATGTTGGGGGAGTCCAGAACCAGGGGTCACAGTTTAAGAATAAGGGTTAGACTATTTAGGACAGATGTGAGGAAAAACATTTTCACGCAAAGTGTTGTGAATCTGTGGAATTCTCTGCAACGGAAGGCAGTGGAGGCAAATTCACCGGATGTTTTCAAGGCAAAGTTAAATAATGCTCTTCGGGTAACGGAAACAAGGTAAATGGGGAGAAAGCGGGCACGGGGTACTGATTTTGGATGATCAGCCCTGATTATGTTGAATGGTGGTGCTGGCTTGAGGGCCGAATGTCCCACTCCTGTAATTGTTTTCTATTTTTCTATGTTTCTATGTCTAAGCATCAGGTTGTGATACTTCAATTTCATCTTAACTCCTGTGTTTTATATTTTATACCAAAGTGGATAACAAACCTATGATTTGCATTATTGCAGATGTTTGACTGTAAAGGGTTAACGTACGTTCAGTATCTGTAATTAATCTCATCTGCAATGAGCACTATCTCCATCTTGCTGCACTATCCACGCTGGTAAACACGGCAGGTGAAGATGCATTCATTTGTGATTTTCATCTTAATTAACAATGGTTATAAATACCAATTGCCTCTCTCCGGCACACAATTTAAAGAATAACACATAATGCTGAAAATTAAAATGCAGCTGCAGATCTGAGATAGGGAGAGTTGAGCAATTGTGCTGTGTCATTCACCCAGTGGGGAATATTAGTTCCAGCCGGTGAACACAAGGCGAGGTTCTGTTCAATCTGCAGTTTATACTTTTATTGAACTACTTCAGACCAGTTGACAGGTTGATGTTAATTCAAACCCACAGACCTGACAACAAAGACGGTCTGAGAGTTAATGACCAACTCACCCGCCTGGGCGGTTCACAATGGTTCAGAAACATAGAAACATGGAAAATAGTTGCAGGAGTAGGCCATTTGGCCTCTTAAGCCAGGACCGCCATTTAATATGATCATGGCTGATCATCCTAACTCAGTACCCCGTTCCTGCTTTCTCCCCAAGCAGCTTTATTCCGTTAGCCCTAAGAGCTATATCTGACTCTCTCTTGAAAACCTCCTGTGAATTCGCCTCCACTGCCTTCTGCGGCAGAGAATTCCACAGATTCACAATTCATCTCATCTCAGTAATAATTGAGCTCCCCCTTATTCGTAATTGAGCTCCCCCTTATTCGTAAACTGTGATATCCCTGTTCTGGACTCCCACAACATCAGGAACATTTTCCTGCATCTAGCCTGTCCAATCCCTTAAGAATTGTATATGTGTAAGAAGGAATTGCAGATGCACGTTTAAACAGAAGATAGACACAAATATCTGGAGTAACTCTTCGGGACAGGCAGTATCTCTGGGGAGAAGGAATGGGTGGAGACCCTTTTTCAGAATTCTATATGTTTCGACAAGATCCCCTCTCGTCCTAAATTCCAGTGAAT
>NW_027601271.1:37947-61947 GCF_053455715.1 Rhinoraja longicauda | reverse complement strand
GCTCTCTGCCAACCTCTCTCCCCTCCCACTCTTACTGCATCTCTCCCTCCTTCTCCCTGTATCTCTCTAATGCTTCCCTCTCCCCCTTTTGCCAACCCACTCGCTCTGAACTCCCCTCTCTCCTCATTTTTCCCACTCTCCCTTTGATCGTTCACTCTCCCTCCACCTCTTCATTCGTCTTCTCCCCTATCTCTCCCTTTTATCTTTGTACGACCTATTTCTCTATCCATTTCCCCACCTCTCCATCACTTACCATCACTTCTCTTTCCAATGCCTTTCTTGGCAAGTGCAGTTAAAACGGTTAGCCACCATGGGATGTAACAGCTGTCCCTAAACCCCCTCCCTCACGCTCGAGAAGCCCTTCCAGGTGAGACAGATGTTCACCTGCACCTCCTCTAATCTCATCTACTGCATGTGGTGTTCCAGGTATGGCCTCCTTTACATCGGCGTGGTGAAATGGAGACTCGGCGACCGTTTTGTCGAACACTCACCCTCGTTCTGCTAAGGCTTGCCGTATCTCCCCGTTGCAAGCCATTGTAACTCCCCCTCGCACACTGACCTTTCTGTCCTGGGCCTCCACCAGCGCCAGAGAGGTTACATTAAAACAGAAAGAACGCCGCTTCATAGTCCGCTTGGGAACCTTGCAACCTAATGGTATGAACATTAGCAAATGCCAGGTAACTAACGTGCAACTTCACGCTTTTCCCTCGCTCTATCTCTTCCTTCACGCGGACTCGCACTTGTTAATCCCCTCCACCTCCATCTTCAACCGATATTCCCTCCTCTCTCTTTATAATTCCAACCTGCTCAATCCTTATCTCGCAACTTTTATCTTTTAACCTCTGGTCTCAACCACCTAACTATTAAAACGGTATTCACCCACTCATCATTCAACTCGCTTTGTCCTGCTGTTCCAGCCTTCTCCAGCTTCCCACCACAATCAGTCTGAAGAAGGGTCTCGAACCGAACTTCACCCATCCATGTCCTTGGCAGGCTTAGCCAGTTCAGCGTGCCCTCTACAACTCTCACCAACTTCGACAGATGCACCATAGAAAGTATTTTATCAAGATGCATCACAGCTTGGTTTGGGAACAGCTCCATACAACAACGCAAGAAATTGCTGTGAGTTGTCCAGACCATCACACAAACCAACCTCCCATATATTGACTCAATTTATAAACCACG
The DNA here is from genome assembly GCF_053455715.1 of Rhinoraja longicauda. Lineage (NCBI taxonomy): Eukaryota > Metazoa > Chordata > Chondrichthyes > Rajiformes > Arhynchobatidae > Rhinoraja > Rhinoraja longicauda. Next base: position 60,762 of record NW_027601271.1, on the reverse strand, counting down.
CTGCCTCGGCAAGGCCAGCAGCATAATCAAGGACGAGTCGCACCATTGCCACTCCTGCTTCTCCTCTGTCCCATCAGGCAAAATGCACAGAAGTGTGAAAATGCACACCTCCAGTTTCAGGGACAGTGTCTTCCCAGCTGTTATCACGCAACGGAATCATCCCACCACAACCAGAAAGCAGTGCTGAACTACTATCTACCTCTGTTGATCCTCGGACTATCCTCGATCGGATTTTGCAGGCTTTACCTCGCACTGGAAGTTATCCCCTTATCATGTATCTATACTCTGTAAATGGCTCGACTGTAATGAAGTATTTTGTTTCCATTGACTGGGTAGCACGCAACAAAAGCTTTTCACGGTACCTCGGTACACGTGACAATAAACTGCACTGAACTGACATACTCAACTAGATTTCTCCAGAGGTGTAGCCTGACTCGCATTGGATATTGATTGTGTGTGACAGTGTGAGTGTGCGAGTCCGTGCAAGAGTGTGTTAGCACGTGTATGCGAGTGTGAATGTGTGAGATTGTGCACATGAGTCGGTGTGTGTCGCGTACGCGTTAGTGTACGCGGTGGCAGGAATTTCAATGATTCAGTGATACCTTATTATCACGGACCCAGGTAGAGTGAAATGTTTAGTTTTGCAGGCAACCCGGTAACATCATGTAGAAGACCTCACCTAGGCGCTACACAAGAGTCGCCACATTTTGACGCCGACAAAGTTACAAACGTTGGCCGGATAGTTGTATCTCCTGCCTGCCGCCGCACCGCGGGTCGCCCCTTCGTTCTCGGCGGCCTTCCTCGCTCTCCGACGGTCCACCTCGCACTCTGCGGTTCCTCGCGGCTCCCACCTCGCTCCCGAGGCGCGCTTCTCATCGCCATCCGCGGTGGGTGAGCCGGGCCGACCGGGCCGACTGAAGGACTTGGCCCCGCTCACCGGGAACACTCCCGGCCACGCTGCGCTGCGCTGCTCGACGCGAACATCCAAGGATAAACTCAATCCCAAAATGTGCACGTGTGCATGCGGGGCTACGTGTGAGAGAGCGGTAGGGCATGTAAGAGTGCCTATATTTGTGTGTGGGTTTGTGTTTGGGTCTGTGTTTGGGTTTGTGTTTGGGTTTGTGTTTGAGTTTGGGTTTGGGTTTGTGTTTGGGTCTGTTGCAATAATCATGCAAAACCTCTCAAATGTTAAATGCAATTGATGCATCGCATTAGGATAACTTTGCAGGCTGCTGCAATGTTAAATGCAGTGATGGCCTTTCATTAAAGTCACCTAGCTACCCTCAATGGATGTAATATGCATTAAATTAATTGCAATAATTTTGCAAAACCTCTCAAATTTTAAATGCAACAAATGCATCGCATTAGGATGACTTTTCAGGCTGCTGCAGTGTTCAATGCAGTGATCGCCTTGCATTAAAGAAATATTGCAACACCCTGCGATGTGAAATGCAATAATAATCCTGCAAAACCTCTCAAATGATAAATGCGACTAATGCATCATATTAGGATAACTTTGCAGGCTGCTGCATTGTTAAATGCAGCGCTGGCGTTGCATTAAAGCAATATTACAACCCCCTGGGATGTTAAATGCAATAAAATTAATTGCAATAATTTTGCAAAACCTCTCAAATGTTAAATGCAATTAATGCAACGCATTAGAACAACTCTGCAGGCTCCTGCAATGTTAAATGCAGCGCAGACCTTGCATTAAAGCAAAATTGCAGCTGTTCTGGGGTATTAAACGCATTAAAATCATTGTAATAATCATGCAAAATCTCTCAAATGTTCAATTCAACTAATGCATCGTATTATGATAACAATGCAGACTGCTGCAAAGTTAAATGCAGTGATGGCCTTGCATTAAAGAAATATTGCAGCCTCCTGGGATGTTGAATGCAATAAAAGTAATTGCAATAATCATGCAAAACCACTCAAATGTTAAATGCAACTGATGCAACGCATTAAAATCTTTATTGGTGTACGGTTCCCTCCTGACATCCATCCACCCACCCACCGATCGAACAATCAATCAATCAATCTTTGATTAATTCTTATTATTATTAATAATATTAATTATTATTACTATAGTATTATTATTGTATTTACTACCCCCGGCACGTAGCTGAACCTCCAGGGCAGGGAGGAGACTATCCGGCATTTGGAAGTGCTTCCGGGAAGTGTGTCTGATGTGTGTGGGTCTGTGTGTGTGTCTGTGTGTGTGTCTGTGTGTGGGTGTGTGTGTGGGTGTGTGTTTGGGTTTGTGTTTGAGTCTGTGTTTGGGTCTGTGTTTGGGTTTGTGTTTGAGTTTGAGTTTGGGTTTGGGTTTGTGTTTGGGTCTGTTGCAATAATCATGCAAAACCGCTCAAATGTTAAATGCAATTGATGCATCGCATTAGGATAACTTTGCAGGCTGCTGCAATGTTAAATGCAGTGATGGCCTTGCATTAAAGTCACCTAGCTACCCCCAATGGATGTTATATGCTTTAAATTAATTGCAGTAATTTTGCAAAACATCTCAAATGTTAAATGCAACAAATGCATCGCATTAGGATGACTTTTCAGGCTGCTGCAATGTTAAATGCAGTGATCGCCTTGCATTAAAGAAATATTGCAACACCCTGCGATGTGAAATGCAATAATAATCCTGCAAAACCTCTCAAATGTTAAATGCGACTAATGCATGGTATTACGATAACTTTGCAGGCTGCTGCATTGTTAAATGCAGCGCTGGCGTTGCATTAAAGCAATATTGCAACCCCTGGGATGTTAAATGAAATAAAATTAATTGCAATATTTTGCAAAACCTCTCAAATGTTAAATGCAACAAATGCATCGCATTAGGATGACTTTTCAGGCTGCTGCAATGTTAAATGCAGTGATCGCCTTGCAATAAAGAAATATTGCAACACCCTGCGATGTGAAATGCAATAATAATCCTGCAAAACCTCTCAAATGTTAAATGCGACTAATGCATCGTATTAGGATAACTTTGCAGGCGGCTGTATTGTTAAATGCAGCGCTGGTGTTGCATTAAAGCAATATTGCAACCCCTGCAATGTTAAATGCAATAAAATTAATTGCAATAATTTTGCAAAACCTCTCAAATGTTAAATGCAATTAATGCAACGCATTAGAACAACTCTGCAGGCTCCTGCAATGTTAAATACAGCGCAGGCCTTGCATTAAAGCAAAATTGCAGCTGTTCTGGGGTATTAAACGCATTAAAATCATTGTAATAATCATGCAAAATCTCTCAAATGTTCAATGCAACTAATGCATCGTATTATGATAACATTGCAGACTGCTGCAAAGTTAAATGCAGTGATGGCCTTGCATTAAAGAAATATTGCAACCTCCTGGGATGTTTAATGCAATAAAATTAATTGCAATAATCATGCAAAACCACTCAAATGTTAAATGCAACTGATGCAACGCATTAAAATCTTTATTGGTGTACGGTTCCCTCCTGACATCCATCCACCCACCCACCGATCGATCAATCAATCAATCTTTGATTAATTCGTATTATTATTAATAATATTAATTATTATTACTATAGTATTATTATTGTATTTACTACCCCGGCACGTAGCTGAACCTCCAGGGCAGGGAGGAGACTATCCGGCATTTGGAAGTGCTTCCGGGAAGTGTGTCTGATGTGTGTGGGTCTGTGTGTGTGTCTGTGTGTGTGTCTGTGTTTGGATCTGTGTTTGGGTTTGTGTTTGGGTCTGTGTTTGGGTTTGTGTTTGGGTTTGTGTTTGTGTTTGGATTTATGTTTGGGTTTGTGTTTGGGTCTGTGTTTGGGTTTGTGTCTGGTGTCTGGTGTGGGCGTTATAAACAAGTGCCGCGTGCTGTATGTGGAAAGATCTTTATTGGTGTACTGTTGCTGTAATGTTAAATGCAGTGATGGCCTTGCATTAATGCAATATTACACCACCCTGGGATGTGAAATGCATTAAAAAATCATTGCAATAATCATGCAAAACCTCTCAAATGTTAAATGCAATTGATGCATCGCATTAGGATAACTTTGCAGGCTGCTGCAATGTTAAATGCAGTGATGGCCTTGCATTAAAGTCATCTCGCTACCCCCAATGGATGTAATATGCATTAAATTAATTGCAATAATTTTGCAAAACCTCTCAAATGTTAAATGCAACAAATGCATAGCATTAGGATGACTTTTCAGGCTGCTGCAATGTTAAATGCAGTGATCGCCTTGCATTAAAGAAATATTGCAACACCCTGCGATGTGAAATGCAATAATAATTCTGCAAAACCTCTCAAATGTTAAATGCGACTAATGCATCTTATTAGGATAACTTTGCAGGCTGCTGCATTGTTCAATGCAGCGCTGGCGTTGCATTAAAGCAATATTGCAACCCCCTGCGATGTTAAATGCAATAAAATTAATTGCAATAATTTTGCAAAACCTCTCAAATGTTAAATGCAATTAATGCAACGCATTAGAACAACTCTGCAGGCTCCTGCAATGTTAAATGCAGCACAGGCCTTGCATTAAAGCAAAATTGCAGCTGTTCTGGGGTATTAAACGCATTAAAATCATTGTAATAATCATGCAAAATCTCTCAAATGTTCAATGCAACTAATGCATCGTATTATGATAACATTTCAGACTGCTGCAAAGTTAAATGCAGTGATGGCCTTGCATTAAAGAAATATTGCAGCCTCCTGGGATGTTTAATGCAATAAAATTAATTGCAATAATCATGCAAAACCACTCAAATGTTAAATGCAACTGATGCAACGCATTAAAATCTTTATTGGTGTACGGTTCTCTCCTGACATCCATCCACACACCCACCGATCGATCAATCAATCAATCTTTGATTAATTCTTATTATTATTAATAATATTAATTATTATTACTATAGTATTATTATTGTATTTACTACCCCCGGCACGTAGCTGAACCTCCAGGGCAGGGAGGAGACTATCCGGCATTTGGAAGTGCTTCCGGGAAGTGTGTCTGATGTGTGTGGGTCTGTGTGTGTGTCTCTGTGTGTGTCTGTGTGTGGGTGTGTGTTTGGGTCTGTGTTTGAGTCTGTGTTTGGGTTTGTGTTTGGATTTATGTTTGGGTTTGTGTTTGGGTTTGTGTTTGGATTTATGTTTGGGTCTGTGTTTGGGTTTGTGTTTGGGTTTGTGTCTGGTGTCTGGTGTGGGCGTTATAAACAAGTGCCGCGTGCTGTCTGTGGAAAGATCTTTATTGGTGTACGGTTGCTGTAATGTTAAATGCAGTGATGGCCTTGCATTAATGCAATATTACACCACCCTGGGATGTGAAATGCATTAAAAAATCATTGCAATAATCATGCAAAACCTCTCAAATGTTAAATGCAATTGATGCATCGCATTAGGATAACTTTGCAGGCTGCTGCAATGTTAAATGCAGTGATCGCCTTGCATTAAAGAAATATTGCAACACCCTGCGATGTGAAATGCAATAATAATCCTGCAAAACCTCTCAAATGTTAAATGCGACTAATGCATCGTATTAGGATAACTTTGCAGGCTGCTGCATTGTTAAATGCAGCGCTGGCGTTGCATTAAAGCAATATTGCAAACCCCTGGTATGTTAAATGCAATAAAATTAATTGCAATAATTTTGCAAAACCTCTCAAATGTTAAATGCAATTAATGCAACGCATTAGAACAACTCTGCAGGCTCCTGCAATGTTAAATGCAGCGCAGGCCTTGCATTAAACCAAAATTGCAGCTGTTCTGGGGTATTAAACGCATTAAAATCATTGTAATAATCATGCAAAATCTCTCAAATGTTCAATGCAACTAATGCATCGTATTATGATAACATTGCAGACTGCTGCAAAGTTAAATGCAGTGATGGCCTTGCATTAAAGAAATATTGCAGCCTCCTGGGATGTTTAATGCAATAAAATTAATTGCAATAATCATGCAAAACCACTCAAATGTTAAATGCAACTGATGCAACGCATTAAAATCTTTATTGGTGTACGGTTCCCTCCTGACATCCATCCACCCACCCACCGATCGATCAATCAATCAATCTTTGATTAATTCTTATTATTATTAATAATATTAATTATTATTACTATAGTATTATTATTGTATTTACTACCCCCGGCACGTAGCTGAACCTCCAGGGCAGGGAAGAGACTATCCGGCATTTGGAAGTGCTTCCGGGAAGTGTGTCTGATGTGTGTGGGTCTGTGTGTGTGTCTGTGTGTGTGTCTGTGTGTGGGTGTGTGTTTGGGTCTGTGTTTGAGTCTGTGTTTGGGTCTGTGTTTGGATTTGTGTTTGGGTTTGTGTTTGGGTTTGTGCTTGGGTCTGTGTTTGGGTTTGTGTTTGGGTTTGTGTCTGGTGTCTGGTGTGGGCGTTATAAACAAGTGCCGTGTGCTGTCTGTGGATAGATCTTTATTGGTGTACGGTTGCTGTAATGTTAAATGCAGTGATGGCCTTGCATTAATGCAATATTACACCACCCTGGGATGTGAAATGCATTAAAAAATCATTGCAATAATCATGCAAAACCTCTCAAATGTTAAATGCAATTGATGCATCGCATTAGGATAACTTTGCAGGCTGCTGCAATGTTAAATACAGTGATGGCCTTGCATTAAAGTCACCTAGCTACCCCCAATGGATGTAATATGCATTAAATTAATTGCAATAATTTTGCAAAACCTCTCAAATGTTAAATGCAACAAATGCATCGCATTAGGATGACTTTTCAGGCTGGTGCAATGTTAAATGCAGTGATCGCCTTGCATTAAAGAAATATTGCAACACCCTGCAATGTGAAATGCAATAATTATTGTATTTACTACCCCCGGCACGTAGCTGAACCTCCAGGGCAGGGAGGAGACTATCCGGCATGTGGAAGTGCTTCCGGGAAGTGTGTCTGATGTGTGTGTGTCTGTGTGTGTGTCTGTGTGTGGGTGTGTGTTTGGGTCTGTGTTTGGGTTTGTGTTTGGATTTATGTTTGGGTCTGTGTTTGGGTTTGTGTTTGGGTCTCCCCCCTCTCCCCCCTCTCTCTCTCTCTCCCCCAGCTCTCTCTCTCTCTCTCTCTCCCCCAGCTCTATCTCTCCCCCCCTCTCTCTCTCCCCAGCTCTATCTCTCTCTATCTCTCCCCCTCTCTCTCTCTCTCTCTCCCCTCTCTTCCCTCCCTCCCTCCCTCCCTCCCTCCCTCCCTCCCTCCCTCCCTCTCCCTCTCTCTCTCTCTCTCTCTCTGTGTGTGTGCTTGTGTTACAGTTCTAGGCATTGTAATAAAAAACAGACGTCACCCTAATTGTGTGTGTGTGTGTGTGAGCTGACTGACTTACCCCAGTCTAGTAGACACTCCGACACTCCAGCAGTTGTGACCAAGCTTGCGATGGCCGTCTTTTATCTGCCTGCCAGCCTGCCTGTCACCCGCGCCAACCTGAAGGGCCCAAACACTTGTCTTACACTCAGCCCATAACAGATATTGATTAACCCCGTACATACATAAATACTTATACGGAACAGGGATAAAGAATAAACAGGTGTCGTGCGTGTGTGTGCGCGCGTTATAAACAAGTGCTGTCTGTGAAAAAATCGAGCTATAATTTATAAATTTATCAATAAGCTACGAGCTTTAAATTATAAACAGGCATGTTGGCCGGTGTGGGCATGTGGGACTAGTGTAGATGGGGCATGATGGTCTGTGTGGGCGGGTGGGACTAGTGTAGATGGGGCATGTTGGTCAGTGTGGGCAGGTGGGACCAGTGTAGATGGGGCATGTTGGACGGTGTGGGCAGGTGGGACTAGTGTAGATGGGGCATGTTGGTCAGTGTGGGACTAGTGTAGATGGGGCATGTTGGTCAGTGTGGGCAGGTGGGACTAGTGTAGATGGGGCATGTTGGTCAGTGTGGGCAGGTGGGACTTGTGTAGATGGGGCATGTTGGATGGTGTGGGCAGGTGGGACTAGTGTAGATGGGGCATGTTGGTCGGTGTGGGCGGGTGGGACTAGTGTAGATGGGGCATGTTGGACGGTGTGGGTGGGTGGGACCAGTGTAGATGGGGCATGTTGGTCGGTGTGGGCAGGTGGGACTAGTGTAGATGGGGCATGTTGGTCGGTGTGGGACTAGCGTAGATGGGGCATGTTGGTCGGTGTGGGCGGGTGGGACTAGTGTAGATGGGGCATGTTGGACGGTGTGGGCGGGTGGGACTAGTGTAGATGGGGCATGATGGCTATCCACCTCTTGCTATTAAAAGATATTTTATAAATTAAAGCTCATAGTTTTTTGTTTGGGAGAGAGAGGGAGGAAGGGAGGGAGGGAGAGAGGGAGGGATGGAGTGACAGAGGGAGGGAGGGAGAGAGGAGGGGAAGAGAGAGGAGGGGGAGAGAGAGGAGGGGGAGAGAGAGGAGGGGAGAGAGAGGAGGGGGAGAGAGGGGGGAGAGAGAGAGGAGGGGAAAGAGAAGGGGAGAGCTATTTAATCTTGTTATTAAAAAGATATTTTATACCTCAAAAAGCTACGAGCTTTAATTTATAAAATATCTTTTAATAGCAAGAGGTGGAGACTGGGTGTGGACAATGTCGCCCGTCGGGCGGGCTGCTAATTGATCATTGGTGGGATCGCTGAGCCTTGGGGAAGTTGTGGGCTTATGAAGGGCCACATGTGCTCACTGATTCTTTCAACAAAATGGCCGCCACATGTGCTCGCTGTTTCTTTGTGTCAATGTTTGTCCTTGCTTGCTGGCTCCCCTTCCCTCTCTCTCTCCCCCTCCTCTCTCTCACAATAGGTACAGGAGGAGGCCATTCGGCCCTTCGAGCCTGTATGTACCGCCATTCAATGTGATCGCGGCTGATCGTTCTCAATCAGTACCCACTCTCTGTGTGAAAAAAAAGTTCTCATCTCGGTCCTAAAATACTTCCCCTTTATCCTTAAACTGTGACCCCTTGTTCTGGACTTCCCCAACATCGGGAACAATCTTCCCGCATCTCGCCTGTCCGACCCCTTAAGAATTTTGTACGTTTCTCCCCTCAATCTTCTAAATTCCAGCGAGTACAAGCCGAGTCTATCCAGTCTATATTCATATGAAAGTCCTGCCATTCCAGGAATCAATCTGGTGAACCTTCTCTGTACTCCCTCTATGGCAAGAATGTCTTTCCTCAGGTTAGGAGACCAAAACTGTACGCAATACTCCAGGTGCGGTCTCACCAGGGCCCTGTACGACTGCAGAAGGACCCCTTTGCTCCTAAACTCAAACTAGGAGACCAAAACGGTACGCAATACTCCAGGTGCGGTCTCACCAATGCCCTGTGCAACTGCAGCAGAACCTCCCTGCTCCTATACTCAAATCCCCTACCTATGAATGCCAACATACCATTGGCTTTCTCCACTGCCCGCTGCACCTGCATGCCTACTTTCAATGACTGGTGCACCACGACACCCAGGTCTCGTTGCATCTCCCCTTCTCCTAATCGGCCACCATTCAGATAATAGTCTGCTTTCCCGTTCTTGCCACCAAAGTGGACAACCTCACATTTATCCAGAAGTGCTTTGAAAGGCTGGCCCTCTCACACATCAAATCCAGCATCACTGACTCACTGGACTCGCGTCAATGTGCAAACACATCCACAGAGGACGCCATCTCTCTGGCTCTTCGCACTGTCCTGACTCACCTGGAGAGACAGGGCACGTACGCGAGGATGCTACTCATTGACTCTAGCTCTGCCTTCAAACACGCTCATCCCCCACCAAGCTCGTCACCAAACTCCACCAGCTAGGCCTCGGCTCGCCGTTATCATGATAGGAGTAGAATTGGGCCATTCGGCCCATCAGGTCTACTCTGCCATTCAATCATGGCTGACCTATCTCTCTCTCCCAACCCCATTCTCCTGCCTTCTCCCCATAACCTCTGACACCTGTACTAATTCAGAATCTATCTATCTCTGCCTTACAAATATCCACCGACTTGCCCTCCACAGCCTTCTGTGGCAAAGAATCCCACAGATTCACCACCCTCTGACTAAAGAAATCTCTCCTCATCTCCTTCCTAAAGGACTCTCTGTCCTTTAATTCTGAGGCTATGACTAGTCCTAGACTCTCCCACTAGTGGAAACATCCTCTCCACATCCTCTCTATCCAAGCCTTTCACTATTCTGTATGTTTCAATAGACAATAGGTGCAGGAGGAGGCCATTCGGCCCTTCGAGCCTGTACGCACCGCCATTCAATGTGATCATGGCTGATCATTCTCAATCAGTACCTCGTTCCTGCCTTCTCCCCATACCCCCTGACTCCGCTATCCTTAAGAGCTCTACCTAGCTCTATCTTGAATGTATTCAGAGAATTGGCCTCCACTGCCCTCTGAGGCAGAGAATCCCACAGATTCAAACTCTCTTTTTATTTATTTTTTTAATAAATTTTATTTAAGTTTTAACAGAACTCATACATGTTACATTTCATAGTAAGCAATAATAACTACATTATACAATACAATACAATACAATATATCTTTATTGTCATTGTACCCAGGGATACAACGAGATTGGGAATGCGCCTCCCATACGATGCAATAATTTAGGTAATTTAGACAGCAGCAACCCAACGAAACAAAACAGTTGTAACAGTTTTGGACAGGGTAAAGTGCAAGTTGATCTATGCGTTGTGGCCATCCGGCTCAGCAGGACCGGTTCATAGCAGCTATGGCCCTGGGGATGAAGCTGTTCCTGAGTCTGGAGGTGCGGGCGTAGAAGGCCTTGTATCGTCTGCCCGATGGAAGGAGTTCGAACAGACTGTTTATAACAGTGGTTTATAATTTAATTTATACAAATTATTTAACTTATTATCTACTTTAACTCCTAAGTACTTAATGCCTTCTTTTTGCCATTTAAACTGACTTTCTCTTTTACATTGTTCATAATTGCCTTCAAAAAGAGGCATTATTTCAGTTTTATCTTTATTAATTTTATATCCTGATACTTTCCCGTATTCTTCCAATCTGAAATATAATTTTCTTAAGGATTCCAATAGTCTAGTAAGACAAATTAAGACATCATCTGCAAATAAAGTAATTTTGTGATCTTCCTGATTAACTTTAAATCCTTTAATGTCTGAATCTGATCTTATTAGTTCTGCCAGAGGTTCAATAGCCAGATTCAAACTCTCTGTCACAGATTTAAAACTAGCCACATTCCCTGTCCTCAGGTATCTTTGCAAACAACTCGTCTGTCTGTCTGCGCTGGCTTTTGCAGTACACATTCTCGGAGCCACATGGGGGCAAAATATGATGGGAGGCCATGACTGAAGAAAATGTGGCCAAAGGAATATACTGCAAAAGGCAAGGGATGTTGTTTGCAAAGATACCTGACTACAGGGAATGTAGCCGGTTGCAAGCTGTGATCATCCATCGCCTCTATTGTGGACATGGTTGGAGGTGTGAATGTAAAACAAGGGCCGAAGCTGCCTTCATGTCTGGTCACTCCAATGTGATCATTGCTTCTACTGTGTAGCCCTGAGCTCTGGAATAAAGTGGAGATAGTTTTTTAATATAGAGTTTTGGAGAGTTTGAGAAAGGGAGGGAGGGAGGGAGAGGGAGGGATGGAGGGAGGGAGGGAGAGAGGGAGGGAGGGAGAGGGAGGGAGGGAGAGGGAGGGAGAGAGAGGGAGGGAGAGGGAAAGGGAGGGAGGTGGAGAGAGGGAGGGAGGGAGGGAGGGAGAGGGAGGGAGAGAGGGAGGGAGGGAGAGAGAGGGAGGGAGAGAGAGGGAGGGAGGGAGGGAGAGGGATGGAGGGAGAGGGAGCGAGGGAGGGAGGGAGAGGGAGGGAGGGAGGGAGGGAGGGAGAGAGGGAGGGAGGGAGGGAGAGGGAGGGAGGGAGGGAGGGAGGGAGGGAGGGAGGGAGAGGGAGGGGGAGGGAGGGAGAGAGAGGGAGGGAGGGGGAGAGAGGGAGGGAGAGAGGGAGGGAGGGAGAGGGAGGGAGAGAGGGAGGGAGGGAGAGAAAGGGAGGGAGGGAGGGAGAGAGAAGGAGGGAGGGAGGGAGGGAGGGAGGGAGAGGGAGTGAGGGAGGGAGGGAGGGAGAGAGAGAGAGGGAGGGAGGGAGGGAGGGAGGGAGAGGGAGGGAGAGAGGGAGAGAAAGAGAGAGGGGGAGGGAGGGAGAGAGAGAGGGAGGGAGAGAGAGAGAGAGAGAGAGAGAGAGAGGCACAGACTGTGTGTGTGTTGAGAGAGAGAGAGAGAGATAGAGCACTTGCCTCTTTTATTGATTATGGGATAAAGAATAAACAAGAGTTGTGTGTTTTATCCAAAATATTTATTTATGTAGGATTCATAAATTGAACTAATACAATCTGCATTTTGGAATATGTAGCAGCTGGAATAAATATAGGGGAAGAGAGAGAGAGAGAGAGAGAGAGAGAGGGGGGGTGGGGGAGGGGGTGGGGGAGGGGGAGAGGGAGAGGGAGAGGGAGAGGGAGAGGGAGAGGGAGAGGGAGAGGGAGAGGGAGAGGGAGAGGGAGAGGGAGAGGGAGAGGGAGAGGGAGAGGGAGAGGGAGAGGGAGAGGGAGAGGGAGAGGGAGAGGGAGAGGGAGAGGGAGAGGGAGAGGGAGAGGGAGAGGGAGAGGGAGAGGGAAGGGGGGACAGTGCTAACATCCATCCATCCATCCACAGAACAGAGGGACAACTGGTATAAACTTGCCTCATTGTCCGGAGTTGCTTCCAAATCAGTAGATACTGGGATCTGAAGGCTACGCTCCAAACCCCCCATTCTGACCACAACTGACAGTGAAAGGCCAGTTTCACTAAAGGAAACCAATGAGAAAGTGTAAAGTGTGATCAAGTGGTTAAGGATGCAAGAAGCAATATCGAACTCAGGTCCGTGCTACATGTTACAAGCGTGTGAAGATCTCAGGATAGTTTATCGAAATCTCACAAATAGGCTGCAGTGAACGGATCTGCAAAACGCACATTTTTATATTTTACAACCAGAATGCAGAAACGTACCAGGATATCAACGGCACTTTCAGCCAATTAATTCATCCAAATGAAACTGCTTCCTGCAGCTTCGGTAAGATGTTGATGTCTTCAGGTGAAGCTGCTACTGCGGTTGCATTGGGCTTGAGTTAAGGGAGAGAGCTCCAATGACAATGAAAGGCGTGACAACCCAGAGACCATGAAATATGCATTTTCCATATAACGTCCAATTCGTGGTTTAGTTGTGATTTATTGACTTCTGTCGTTTGAATATAGCACGTCCCTGCTCAACATTTATATTCTGTTCCGCACCATGGAGATAAAGAATGTAGATACAAGGAACAGGAGATGTTGGTTTACATTGAACACACAGCAGGTCACAACAGATTCATGGAATCTACAAACCGAATTAACCATTCCACACTTTATGACTGCAGGTCCGTGACTATTGACAGACACAGCGGTGGAACAATTGCTGTCTGTCATCTATATCAACGAATTGATTCAGATGGTGCAAGGAATGATTACTAACTTTACAAATACAATTTAATGCAGGTGGGATGGTAGATTGCCAAGATACATATTAAGAATGAGGTTGGGATTTTGATCAGCTGGGGAAGTGGGCGATGGAATAGCGTGCGGCATTTAGGTTGGATATCTGTGAAGTTTGGGCACGATGTCTTTCATTTGTTACGGTATTAAGTGCAGATGTTGGGGCGTTAGATCAGTTTACAAGGCGTTGGTGAGGGAGGCCACGCTTGTTTGCAGTTCCCTTGACGTCCACTTGATGTCGCCATTACTCTACATGATTACAATCGAGCCGCCCAGATAGATGGAGAGAAACTGAGGGAGAGATGGAGTGAGAGTGAGAGGGGAGGGAGGGGTAAGGGGTGAAAGGTTCACACAGAGAGAGAGAATAGGGAGGATAGGAGAGAGAGTCACAGCTCAAAGAGGGGACAGCAGTAAGGATGGAGGGAGAGAGAAAGGGAGGAGGGAAATGTGCTGCAAGAAACACCATTTGCTATTTCTCAGCTCTCTTTCCAATTTGAAAAATTTCCTGCATTAATTCCTGCTCGCCATTTTCACTGACTGTGATAACACAGGGGAGAGAGAAAAGGGGGAAAGAGAGAGGGGGAGGAGAGAGAGAGGGGTGAGGGAAAGATTGAGAGAGGGGGAGAGAGAGAGAAAGGGGGGAAAAAGAGAGAGAAAGGGTGGAGAGGGATAGTGACAGGGGAGAAAGAGCTCCCCCCTAATACCCCCTAATATTTGAGGGGGTTTCAAATATTAGTTAAGTTTAATTTATTATTTTTAATGTTTTCTTATAAAGTGGAGGGGGAGAGAAAGAGGAGAGAGAGGGAGAGGGGAGAGGGGAGGGAGAGAGAGGGGATAACAAATATTGGCTTAATATATTGTTAATTTTGTTACAGTGGATGGGGGGGCAGGGTATCAAATATTAATATCGTTTATTATTATAAATTTATGAAAATTAAGTGGAGAGAGAGAGAGAGGGAGAAAGAAGAGAGAGAGGGGTGAGAGAGATAGGAGGATAGGATGAAGAGAGACAGAGAGAGAGAGAGAGAGAGAGAGAGAGAGAGAGAGAGAGAGAGAGAGAGAGAGAGAGAGAGAGAGAGAGAGAGAGAGGGAGGGAGGGAGGGAGAGAGAGAAAGAGCGGGGTAGAGAGAGGGGGAGAGGGAGAGAGAGAGAGAGAGAGCCCACCCCACCCTACCCCTGACCGGTCCCCAGTGTGGAGGGGGGGGGGGGGGGTTGAGCATGAGGGGGTAGAAACTGAAATAAACACTTCAATGATCAGGGACTGTCATTAAAAATGATCAATATATATGACAGGCAATGGTGTTATTTTTTCTGCTTAATCTGCATCTTTGAGCAAGGGGGCGATTGGGTGAATGTGAGGGGCTGGGGGTCCCGGAGCGGGGCCGGCGATGGGATCATCCGCCCGGGACTGACAGCTGGAAGATGCGGCGGTGAATGTGAGGAGCCGGAGCCCGGAGCGGAGAGACTGCGGCCGCCCTCTGGGATGCGCTCAGGGCGCGGGTTTATTAATGAGCCGTAGCGCTGAGGTGAGCGGATATTTCACCGCGCTCTTCACCTGCTCCCTGAACTTGGACTGTGTCGCCGCGGAAATAAATGTGTTGGTGCAGCAGCTGAGATTCCTCAGCAACATCCCGACGTTGGCAAAGATATATTGGGAATCATTCTTATCATTCCCAATCCCTGTGATCTGATAATAGACGACGTTTACAACCACCGTCAGCCACAGGAGGATGAAGCTGCCGGAGATGGTGAAGAGTAAAACCACAGACCTCCTCCTGCTCTCCATCTCCGGGTCACTGCGCTTCTCCCCCTTGCTCTCACCCCTCAGCCCCTGACGGACCCGACTGGCCACTAAAATGTGCCGGACTGTCAGAGCGTTGAGCAGCAGGATCACAGCGAAAGGGAGGAGCGGAGTTAAAACCGTGTCGATCCAGTCAAATGCCACCCACCCGGGGTCAGTGTAATAACTGTCCACCGTGTAACAGCCCCACGGGACATTGTCGATGATTATCCGGGGTTCCCGTATGAAGTAGCGGGGAACGTTTTTCAGACACAGCAGAACGCCGGCTGTTGCGAGAACCGCAGCCGCAGTTTTCCCGGTGCAATATTTAGTTTTCAGCTTCTGGCAACAAATGGTGACAAAGCGATCAAAGGTGAAAGTGACGGTGAACCAGACAGAACAGTCTGTAGCTGAATACTTCAGTACTTCGTTAACACGGCACACAGGGGTGAGGGACAGGAAACTCCAATAAAAGTAATGGTATCGGATCCACGTCAAAATGACCTCGGTGATCAGGGTGAGTAGATCGGCCGCTGCCATGGCCACCAGGTAGCGAGTGGTGCAGGTGGAGAGGCCGCACTTTCCCCGGGACAGGATCACAATCGCCACTAAATTCACTGCGGAAAGAGAAGGGGAGCGGACACTGGGCATTACTGAACACGGTCTCCGGGGCTGAACACCGGCTCCACTTTCAGCTGGAGATCAGGAGTGTTGGAGTCGGTGCGCGGCTGCAGGTTTAACAATGTCAGACCCGGCTCCGACTGTGCCCGACCTGCCTGCTTCAGGGGAGAGGAGATAAGGCGACGGGCGGGGTAAAGGGCGGGGAGGGAACGAGCAGCCGCCCGCTACAATAGGCGGAATGGTTCTGTCTACAGTTAACCCCGCTCACAGTCTCTGATGGGGCCGGTTTCACAGAATTAACCGTGACCGGCCGCGTTTAACCAGGGCTCGGGGAACTCGGCATCTGATGGGGACGAGGAGTGTTCCAGAGGAAAGGCAGGGACAACTTAGGATCCGGCAGCAGAGCGGCTCCGTTAATGGATTCATTCCTCAGTTCGGTAACAACACACGCCGGTAGATCCGCGGCCACTGGTTCAGGAGATCGATCCAATTATTGACCAACAGGTGGAGGAATCCGACTGTGACAGACTCCACAGCGAGACGTGTCGACAGGAGCGGGTGTTCACTCTGATCAATAACTCAGACACAGTGAACTTCACAATGTAAACCCCTTCCCAGTCACACCGTCCCGGAGAGCTGCCTGTCCCGAGCACTGGGACAACTCTGGGCAAGGTCCCACTGAAGGCAAGAACAACATTCTAGTGGGTCCCGGCAGTGGGAGAAAGAGAGGGTTAGTTTCGGCTGTCTGAAAATGAGAAAAATCACAGCGTTAATTCAAAGATATTTCTCTGTGAGGATTGATGTGCTTCACATATTCTTGTAAAACTAACATCAGTTGGGAATATTGTAACACGATCAGAATCAGGTCAACACCGGTTAACAGACGGAGTTATAAAACTTGAATTGTTCTGCTCACTTACCAGGGACTCCAACGGCAGCAATGATCACGTACAAGATGTTCTCTATACTGGCATATCTGAGCCACAATTCCCCCATTTTCTCTGCCCAGCGTCGTGTCCCCGTGAACTGCCGGTAATCTCTCGGAATGAAATGCCGGGGCAGAACATTCCCGGAGATTTTATACCATTTTCCCTCTCCACCGGGACAGTGAAGTTTCAAAAGAGTTTAAAAAAATAGAGATTTGGAAATGATTCGCAAACAGATGACATCAGCCAAGTGAAATCCCTGCTGAGACAGGTCGTGATTTATTCAGGGAATTGATTGAGAAACTCCAAAGACTGGGAATTGTGGCGATACTGGGGGATGGAAATTGGGAGCGGCATTGTTCCAGCAAAGGGAATATTGCTTCAAACTCCATCAGGTCCAGCTCTCCGCCTCGTGTTGTTTGTCTGATTTCATTCAATCCGTTTCACTCACTAAGGCAATCCCAAATTCCAGCGACCCTCTCATGGCTTCTGGTGCCCAGTTTGAAGGTGGACTGGGCGACATTTGTCCACAGGTTGAGGGATTAGATCAACAGATCACCTCGCACTAAAGTGGCCCCTCCACTCTGCTTCACCACTCAATATGATCGCGGCTTAACTGACTGCAACCCCACCCCACCCCACACTCCCGGCGAAGCCGGTAACCATTCACTCCTTGCTTGCCTGCAGTGGGTTGATTTTGCGCCGGGACAATAACATTCTCTGCCTTCGTCACCTCTGAGGAGGAACGACCCAAAGACTCAAGACACTCAGAGAACAGAAACATTGTGGCTTCAGAATTCTCCGAAACCCAAATGAAACAGCGAATGATACAACACATCTCCCTCCTCCCTTTCTCTCCCTCCTCCATTTCTCTCTCCCTCCTCCCTTTCTCTCTCCCTCCTCCCTTTCTCTCTCCCTCCTCCCTTTCTCTCTCCCTCCATCCTTACTGCTGTCGCTCTCTCTGAACTATCACTCTCTCCTACCATCTCTATTCTTCTTCTCGGCTCCGCCATCTCTCTGTCAACCTCTCTCTCCTAACCCCCCCTCCTTCTCACTCCCATTGCATTTATCCCTCCGTTTCTTTCTATCTATCTGACACTTCCATCGCCCCGTTTTGCCAACCCACGCGATCTGAACTCCGCTCTCTTTTCATGTTCCCACTCTCCCTTTGTTACTTAACTCTCCCTCCATCTCTTCTTTCGTCTTCTCCGCTATCTCTTCCTTTCATCACCGTACTCCCTATCTGTCTTTCTCTTTTCCCAACACTCCTCCTGCTCGCCCTCACCTCTCTCTCATACTGTGGGGAAGAATTGATGGATGAAACACTGTGGGATAGACTAATGGAGTGATACATTGTGAGGTAGTACTGAGGAACTGGCACACTGTGGCGTAGAATTGATGGACTGACACCCTGGACTCGTACTGATGTAGTTCCACACTGAAGTAGTACTGACGGAGTGACAAACTGTGTGGTAGTACTCATGTCATTGCATCAGTACTACCACGCAGTTTGTCACTCCATCACCCCACCCCTTGGGGTAAAACTGATGGAGTGACACGCTGTGGAGTAGTACTGATGGAGTGACACACTGCGCGGTTGTACTGATGGAGTGACATATTTCGGTGTAGTGCTGATTGAATGACACACTGGGGGTGGTATGGACAGAATGGCGCACAGTGGGCGAGTACTGGAGTATTGACACAATGTTCGGTGGTACTGTCGGGTTGCACATTGTGACTTCCACACTGAAGTAGGACTGACGGTGGGGCAATACAGATGGAGGGTTACACTGTTGGGTAATACTAATTGAATGAGTCCATGTGGTTGTACATAATGGAATAACAAGCTTAAGGCAGTACTGATGGAGTGCGTCACTGTGGTGTTGTACTGATGGAATAACATATTGTAGGGTAGTACTGATGGAGTAACACGCTCCAGTGTTGTACTGATGGAGTGTAACACTGTGGAGTAGTACTGGTGTAATGACGTACTGTGGAGGTGTATTGATGGAATGACACACTGTGGGGTAGCACGGATGTAATAGCACATTCTGTGGAGTGACGCAGTAATACTGATGGACTGACACGCTCTGCGGTAGTACTGTTGCGATGATAAACTGTGGTGAAATAGTGATGGAATTACACACTATGGAGTCGCAGCGATGGGTTAGCACACTGTGGATAATGCGGATGGAATGGCAGATTTGAGGTAGTCCTGATGGTGTGAAACACTTTAGGGAGTACTGATGGAACATATTGCGGGGAGCATTGATGGAGTGACACGTTCTAGGTTTGCACTGGAGTGACATGATGTGGGGCAGTACCGATGTAGTGCAACACCATGGAGTTGTATTGATGCAGTGAGACACTCTGTGGTTTCACCGACGGAGTGACACACTGAGCGGTAGTACTATTGTGATGACAAACTGTGGTGTAGTACTAATGCAGTGACAAACTGAGCGGCAATACTGATGGAGTGACACAATTTGTGGCAGCACTTATGGGGTGACCCACTGGGATAGTCCTGATTGAATGTTAAACATCGGGTAGTGCTAATGGCGTGAGGCATTGTGGAGAAATACTAATAGAGTGAAACTGTGGGGAATTACTGTTGGAGTGACAAAGTGAGGTAGGGCTGATGGAGTGACACACTGTGGGGAATACTAATGGAGTGACACTGCGAGGAAGGACTGATGGGTTGACACTGTGGGGTAGTACTGATGGAGTGACATGCTGCGTGGTATACTGATGGAGTGATAATCAATGGATTGTACTGATGGAGTGACACACGGTGGCGTAGTACTGATGCGACGATAACACGAGTGATATTCCTGATGGTGCGACGATCTGCGGGGAGGCACTGGTGGAGTGGCACAATGTAGGGTGGTACAAATGGAGTAACAAACAATATTTTAGTACTGATGCACTGGCACACTGTGGGTAGTGCTGGTGGAGTGACACACTTTGAGGTAGTATTGATGGAGTGACGCACTATGTGGCAGTTCTGACGCAATGGCATACTGTGGGATAGTACTGATTGAGTGACACCCTGCGGTGTAGCACTGTTGGAGAGACATATTCCAGGGTAATACTGGTGGATTGAAGCACTGTGGGGCAGTACTGATGGAAGGACTCATTGTGTAGTACTGATGGAGTGACACGCCGTTGGATAGTACTGATAGAGTGACACACTTTGCGGTAGTAATAATGGAATGATACACAATGTGGTACTGATGTTGAAAAACACTGTGGGTGTGTATTGATGGAATGGTATACAGTGCGGTAGTACCGATGAAGTGACGCGCCCTAGGGTCGTACTGATGGAGTGACATAGTGTGTTGTAGTAATAATCGTCTAACACACTGTAGGCTTGTATTGATGGAGTGATCACCAGTGGGGTAGTGTTGATGGAGTGACACAACGTGGGCAATACAGATGGAGCAATACACTTTGGGGTTGTACTAGTAAAGTGACAAACTGTGGGCAGGTACTGATGGAGTAAAACATTTTGGTGTATTACTGCTAGAGTGACACAGTGTGCGGTAGTACTGATGGAGGAACAAGCGATATGGTAGTACTGATTTCGTGGCACACTGTCGGATAGTATTAATGGTGTGAAACTAAATGGGTCAGTACTGATGTAATGACACATTATAGTGTAGTTCTGATGGAGTGACACATTGAAGGGGAGAACTGATCGAATGGCGCACTGTGGGATAGTACTGATGGAATGACTATCCATTTGCTCGTACTGATGCAATGGCATTCTATGGGATAGTACCGAATGGATGACACGCTGTGATGCAGTAATGATGAAGTAACCGACGTTGTGGTAGTGCTGATGGAGTGACACGCTGAGCACATGGTATTGGAGGTAGGGTACTGACATGGATAGAAAGTTGGTTGACAGACAGAAAGCAAAGAGTGGGGGTAAATGGGTCCCTTTCAGAATGGCAGGCAGTGACTAGTGGGGTACCGCAAGGCTCGGTGTTGGGACCGCAGCTATTTACCATATACATCAATGACTTGGATGAAGTGATTAAAAGTACCAATAGCAAATTTGCCGATGATACAAAGCTAGGTGGCAGTGTGAACTGTGAACAAGATGCTATGCGGTTGCAGGGTGACTTAGACAGGTTGTGTGAGTGGGCGGATGTATGGCAGATGCAGTTTAATGTAGATAAGTGTGAGGTTATCCACTTTGGTGGTAAGAATAGTAAGGCAGATTATTATCTGAATGGTGTCAAGTTAGGAAAAGGGGACGTACAACGTGATCTGGGTGTCTTAGTGCATCAGTCACTGAAAGGATGTATGCAGGTACAGCAGGCAGTGAAGAAAGCCAATGGAATGTTGGCCTTCATAACAAGAGGAGTTGAGTATAGGAGCAAAGAGGTACTTCTGCAGTTGTACAGGGCCCTAGTGAGACCGCACCTGGAGTACTGTGTGCAGTTTTGGTCTCCAAATTTGAGGAAGGATATTCTTGCTATTGAGGGCGTGCAGCGTAGGTTAATTCCCGGAATGGCGGGACTGTCATATGTTGAAAGACTGGAGCGACAAGGTTTGTATACACTGGAATTTAGAATGATGAGAGGGGATCTTATCGAAACGTATAAAATAATTAAGGGGTTGGACGCGTTAGAGGCAGGAAACATGTTCCCAATGTTGGGGGAGTCCAGAACCAGGGGCCACAGATCAAGAATAAGGGGTAGGTCATTTAGAACAGAGATGAGGAAAAACTTTTTTAGTCAGAGAGTTGTGAATCTGTGGAATTCTCTGCCTCAGAGGGCAGTGGAGGCCAATTCTCTGAATACATTCAAGAGAGAGCTAGGTAGAGCTCTTAAGGATAGCGGAGTCAGGGGGTATGGGGAGAAAGCTGGAACGGGGTACTGATTGAGAATGATCAGCCATGATCACCTTGAATGGCGGTGCTGGATCGAAGGGCCGAATGGCCTACTCCTGCACCTATTGTCTATTGTCTATAATACTTATGGATTAGCATCCTGTGGGGGAGTAGTGAAGGACTGGTATATTTTGGGGTAGTACTGATATAGTGACACATTCGATGGTATTACTGAAGGGGTGAAAAACTGTGTGTAGAACTGATGAAATTGCATACTTAAGGTGGTACTGACAGAGTGAAACACCGTCGGGCAGAGATGATGGACTGACATACTGTGGGGTTGTACTGATGAGAGTGACACGCTCTTGGGTACGACTAATGGAGTAACATGTAGTACTGATGGAGTGGCAGACTGTGAAGTAATATTGATGAGTGACCTAACGTAGGGTATTATTGATGTAATGGCACATTCTGGGGTAGTACTGATGGAGTGACGCACTATGCGGTAGTACTATTGTTATGACATAATGTGGGATGGAATTGGTAGTGACACTCTGCGGTAGTACTGATGGAGTGACGCACTGTAGGGTAGTACTGGTGCAATGGTATACTGTGGATAGTACTGATGGAGTGACGCATTGTAGGGTAGTACTGGTATAACGGTATACTGTGGGATAGTACTGATGGAGTGACGCACTGTGGGTTAGTACTGGTGTAACGGTATACTGTGGGATAGTACTGATGGAGTGACATCGGCGAGACCAAGCGCAAGCTCGACGATCGTTTCGCTGTACAGCTCCACACAGTCGTACCTGATCTCCCGGTTGCTCAGCACTTTAACTCACCCCCGCTCCCCCATTCCCAATCTGAACTTTCTGTCCTGGGCATCCTCCGTTGTCAGAGTGAGGCCCAGCGCAAATTGGAGGAACAGCACCTCATACTTCGCTTGGGCAGCAAACATACCAGCGATATGAACATTGACTTCTCTAACTTCAATTAGCCATTGCTTCCCCTCTCTCTCCATCCCTCCTCCTTTCCAGTTCTCCCACCAGTCCCACTGTCTCCAACAACATTCTATCACTTTCCCGTCGACCTCTCTGACATCAGTCTAAAGGGTCTCGACCCGAAACTTCACCCATTCTTTCTCTCCATAGATGCTGCC
>NW_027601271.1:23447-37447 GCF_053455715.1 Rhinoraja longicauda | reverse complement strand
TTCCAACAAGGGGACATAGCTTCAGAATTGAGGGACAAAGGTTTAGGGGTAACATGAGGGGGAACTTCTTTACTCAGAGGGTTGTGGCTGTATGGAATGGGCTTCCGGTGGAAGTGGTGGAGGCTGGCTCGATTTTATTATTTAAGAGTAAATTGGATAGGTATATGGATAGGAGGGGATTGGAGGGTTATGGTCTGAGTGCAGGTAGATGAGACTAGGTCAGGGAGAATGGTCGGCGTGGACTGGTAGGGCCGGACAGGCCTGTTTCCATGCTGTAGTTGTTATATGTTATATGTTATATGTTATATGTTATATGTTATATGTTATAATAATAATAATAATAATAATAAACATTTATTTTTTATAGCGCTTTTCCAATTGCTCAAAGACGCTTTACAAAACAGTCAGGACATAAAAACAAACAAACAAACAAAAGATTTGTCCTGACGGAGCAGCGTCGAACAAATAGCGCCAGCGTCCTCTCACGTGAGTCCGGCAGTAGACAATAAAGAACACAAGACACACAATTACAATTTTAACACAAACAGCCATCACAGTAATTGCTCCAGGCACACCCTCACTGCGATGGAAGGCAAAGAAAAGTCTTATCTCCTCCTCATTCTTCTCCCGTGGTGCCACGAGGCGACCGAGGCTCTCGACTTTTGAACCCCCACCGGGCGATGGAAAGTCCCAGGGCCGAGCCGAGCAGGCCGATGAAGGTCCTAAGCCCCCACCGAGTGATGGGAAGTGCCGCGACCGAGCCACGCAGGGCGATGAGGGCCCTGCGAGCGGGTTGGTCAAACCTCGCGCTTCGGGGCGGTCGAAGCTGCTACGGCTGGAGCTCCCGAAAGCCGGTCGCCAGCCAGGGACCTGCGAACTCCAGATGTTGCGGTCTGCAGGGCCCACGGCCGAAGCCTCCGAGATGGCAAGTCCAGGCCCTGCCACCGGATTCTTCAAGGTCGATCCCAGCTGGAGGCCGCCGACTCCACGTTGTTAGGCCGTAGCACGAACGGAGATACGACACGATAACCAGCACTCCCAAGTCCCTTTGAACTTCAGATTGATGGATTATTTTCCCACTTAGACAATAGTCTACGCCATTATTCCTACTACCAAAATGCAGTACTCCGCACTTTGCTACACTATAATCCATCTGCCACTTCTCTACGCATTCCCCCAACATGTCCTAGTCCTTCTGCAGAGTCCCTGCTTTCTCTAAACTACCTGCCCTTCCACCTTTTTTCGTAACATCTGAAAACCTGGCCACAAAGCCTTCAATCCCCTCGTCCAAATCATAATATAAAACGTGGAGTAGCGGACAAACACGGATCCTTGAAGATCTCCACTATTTACTGTTGGCCAACTAGAAAAAAAATCCCCCTTTATTGCCACTCTTTGTCTTCTGCCATCCAGCCAACCAGTTATCCATGCTGGTATCTGCCCTTTGACAGCGTGGGCTCTCATCTTCATAAGCAGCCATCTTGTGACACCTTATCAAAGGCTTTCTGAAAATCAAAGTAAACAACACCTACTGTCTCTCCTTTGGATGTATTGCTATTTACGTCTTCAAATAATTCCAGCAAATTTATCAAACACGACCTTCCATTCACAAAGCCATGCCAACTTATGCCTATTTCATCGTGCACTTATAAATACTCTGTCACATCATCCTGTATAACGGGTCCTAAAATCTTACCACCCACTCCACTGGTGTTGGAGGCAGATACATTTATGACATTTAAGACAAGTTCAGATTTTCAGGTAACGAAGGGATATGCATTGTGAGCAGGCAGGTAAGGTTGGTCGTCTCATGTTCGGCACAGCTATTATTAGCCGAAAGTCCTGCCGTGCCTTGTACTTCATGTAGGAAAGAAATGCAGATGCTGGTTTAAATGGAAGGTAGACACAAAATGCTGGTGTAACTCAACGAGACAGGCAGCATCTCTGGAGAGAAAGAATGGGTGACGTTTCTGGTCGAGACCCTTTAGACTGATGTCAGAGAGGTCGACGGGAAAGAGATAGAATGTTGTCGGATACAGTGAGACTGGTGGGAGAACTGGGAAGGAGGAGGGATGGAGAGAGAGGGAAAGCAAGGGCTAATTGAAGTTAGATAAGTCAATGTTCATATCGCTGGTATGTTTGCTGCCCAAGCGAAGTATGAGGTGCTGTTCCTCCAATTTGCGCTGGGCCTCACTCTGACAACGGAGGATGCCCAGGACAGAAAGTTCAGATTGGGAATGGGGGAGCGGGGGTGAGTTAAAGTGCTGAGCAACCGGGAGATCAGGTACGACTGTGTGGAGCTGTTCAGCGAAACGATCGTCGAGCTTGCGCTTGGTCTCGCCGATGTCACTCCATCAGTACTATCCCACAGTATACCGTTACACCAGTACTACCCCACAGTGCGTCACTCCATCAGTACTATCCCACTGTATACCGTTACACCAGTACTACCCTACAGTGCGTCACTCCATCAGTACTATACCACTGTATACCGTTACGCCAGTACTACCCTACATTGCGTCACTCCATCAGTACTATCCGACAGGAAACCATTACACCAGTACTATCCTACAGTGCGTCACTCCATCAGTACTACCGCACAGTGTCACTCCATCAATTCCATCCCACATTATGTCACGACAACAGTACTACCGCACAGTGTGTCACCCCAACAGAACTACCCCAGAATGTGCCATTACTTCAACACTACCCTACGTTAGGTTACTCCGTCAATACTACTTCACAGTCTGTCACTCCATCAGTACTACATGTTACTCCATTAGTCGTACCCAAGATCGTGCCACTCTCATCAGTACAACCCCACAGTATGTCATTCCATCATTTCTTCCCGACCGTGTTTCACTCTATCAGTACCACCTTCAGTATGTAAATTCATCAGTTCTACCCATAGTTTTTCACCCCTTCAATAATACCATCGAATGTGTCACTATATCAGTACTACCCCAAAATATACCAGTCCTTCACTACTACCCCACAGGATGCTAATCCATAAGTATTATCGCTCAGCGTGTCACTCCATCAGTACTACCACATCGTCGGTTATTCCATTATTACTGCATCACAACGTAGTACTGACGGAGGAACAAACGATATGGTAGCACTGATGTCGTGGCACACTGTCGGATAGCATTCACAAAGACTCCTCACACCCCTGCAATAGTCTGTTCGAAATTCTACCATCGGCAGACGATACAAGGCCTTCTACGCCCGCACCTCCAGACTCAGGAACAGCGTCATCCCCAGAGCCATAGCTGATATGAACCTGCCCTGCTGAGCCGGATGGTCACATCGCACAGTGAACCGGCACAGACCTACTTGAACTTTATACTGTTTTAAAACTGTTTCACATTTTGTTTCACTAGGTTGTATAAATTTAGCAAATTAATTCATTGCATCATTCCCAATCTTGTTGTACTCCTGTACAATGATAATAAAGATATATGTTGCATTGTAATGTATTGTACATTCCAAAGACATACAAGTTTGCAGGTTAATTGTCTTTGTATAAGTGCAAATTGACCTTAGTGTGTGTTAATGTGTGGGGATCGTTGGTCGGTGCGGACTCTGTGGGCCGAAGTGCATGTTTCCGCGTTGTATCTCTAAACTAAGCTAAATATTCCCTTTGTTGTACAAATTATTTCGCTTTTTTTCTGCAAACTGTACTAATTTGTATCTCTCTCTCTCTCTTAATGCGGGATCCTGGACCTGAAATATTCGATGCTATCCCATAGCATGCCATTGCATCAGTACTAGCAAATGGATAGTCATTCCATCAGTACTATCCCACACTGCGTCATTCGATCAGTTCTCCCCCTCAAAGTGTCACTCCATCAGAACTACAATATAATGTGTCATTACATCAGTACTGCCCCATTTAGTTTCACACCATTAATACTATCCGACAGTGTGGCACGACATCAGTACGACCATATCGTTTGTTCCTCCATCAGTACTACCGCACACTGTGTCACTCTATCAGTAATACAGCAAAATGTTTTACTCCATCACTGCCCGCCCACAGTTTGTCACTTCACTAGTACAACCCCAAAATGTATTGCTCCATCAGTACTGCCCACGTTGTGTCACTCCATCAATACTACCCCGCTGGTTATCACACCATCAATACAAGCCTACAGTGTGTTAGACGATCATTACTAGAACACACTATGTCACTCCATCAGTACAACCCTAGAGCGTGTCACTTCATCGGTACTACCGCACTGTATACCATTCCATCAGTATACACCCACAGTGTTTTTCAACATCAGTGCCACGTTGTGTATCATTCTATTAGTACTACCGCACAGGGTGTCACTCTATCAGTACTATCCAACGGTGTGTCACTCCATCAGCCCTACCTCACTTTGTCACTCCAACAGTAATTCCCCACAGTTTCACTCTATTAGTATTTCTCCACCATGTCTCACTCCATTAGTACTACCCGATGTTTATCATTCAATCAGGACTATCCCAGTGTGTCACCCCATAAGTGCTGCCACAAATTGTGTCACTCCATCAGTATTGCCGCTCAGTTTGTCATTGCATTAGTACTACACCACAGTTTGTCATTACAATAGTATTACCGCTCAGTGTGTCACTCCGTTGGTGAAACCACACAGTGTCTCACTGCATCAATACAACTCCATGGTGTTGCACTCCATCAGCACTGCCCAACATCATGTCACTCCAGTGCAAACCTAGAACGTGTCACTCCATCAATGCTCCCCGCAGTATGTTCTTCCATCAGCACTCCCCAAAGTGTTTCACAACATCAGGACTACCTCAAATCTGCCATTCCATCCGCAATACCCCACAGTGTGCTAACCCATCGCAGTGACACCATAGTGTGTAATTCCTTCACTATTTCACCAGTTTTTCATCGGATCAGAACTACCGCAGAGCGTGTCAGTCCATCAGTATTACTGCGTCACTCCAACAGAAAGTGCTATTACATCCGTGCTACCCCACAGTGTGTCATTCCATCAATACACCTCCACAGTACGTCATTACACCAGTACTATTCCAAAGTGTTACACTCCATCAGTATAACACTGGAGCGTGTCACTCCATCAGTACTACCCTACAATATGTTATTCCATCAGTACTACACCACAGTGATGCACTCCATCAATAGTGCCTTAAGCTTGTTATTCCATTTTGTACAACCACACGGACTCATTCAATTAGTATTACCCATCAGTGTAACTCTCCATCTGTACTGCCCCACCGTCAGTCCTTACCATTCCACAATGTACAACCCGACAGTACCACCAAAGATTGGGTCAATACTTCAGTACTAGCCCACTGTGCGCCATTCTGTCCACACTACCCCCAGTGTGTCATTCAATCAGCACTACACCGAAGTATCTCACTCCGTCAGTACAACCGCGCAGTGTGTCAGTCCATCAGTAATACGCACCGTGTGTCACTCCATCAGTACTGCACCACAGCGTGTCACTCCATCAGTTTTACCCCACGGGATGTAGTTACACACTGAAGTGGTACTGACGGAGTGACAAACTGCGTGGTAGTACTGATGCAATGACCTCACAATTTGTCACTAAATCAGTGCCATTCCACTGTGTGTCCCCCCGTCAGTACTACTCCGCAGTTTGTCATAACAACAGTACTACACATTGTGCCACTCCATGAGTATTACCCGCAGTGTGTCACTACATCAGTAGAGCCCCACGGTGTATCATTCCATCAGAACAACCGCAAAGTGTGTCACTTCATCAGCACTACTGCAAATTGTGTCACTTCATCTGTACTAAACCACAGTATGTTAATCCACACGTACTGCATCAACTGGGGTCACTCCATCAGTACTACAGCGCATTGTGTCACTCCATCAGTACTCCCCCACATTGTGTCACTCCATCAGTGCTACAGCGCATTGTGTCACTCCATCAGTGCTACAGCGCATTGTGTCACTCCATCAGTACTACAGCGCATTGTGTCACTCCATCAGTGCTACAGCGCATTGTGTCACTCCATCAGTGCTACAGCGCATTGTGTCACTCCATCAGTGCACTGCACAGTGCGTCACTCCATCAGTGCTACCCCACATTGTGTCACTCCATCAGTACTACAGCGCATTGTGTCACTCCATCAGTACTGCCCCACATTGTGTCACTCCATCAGTACTACAGCGCATTGTGTCACTCCATCAGTACTGCCCCACATTGTGTCACTCCATCAGTGCTACAGCACATTGTGTCACTCCATCAGTACAACTGCGCAGTAGTTCATTATGCTGCTGGCCTTGCCGAGGCAGCGTGGTTTATAAATTGAGCCAATATATGGGAGATTGCTTTGTGTGATGGTCTGGACAATTCGCAGCAATTTCTGGCGTTCTTGTATGGAGCTGTTCCCAAACCAAGCTGTGATGCATCTTGATAAAATACTTTCTATGGTGCATCTGTAGATGTTGGTGAGAGTTGTAGAGGGCACGCCGAACTGGCTAAGCCTGCTAAGGACATGGATGGGTGAAGTTCGGTTGGAGACCCTTCTTCAGACTGATTGTGGTGGGAAGCTGGAAAAGGCTGGAACAGCAGGACAAAGTGAGTTGAATGATGAGTGGGTGAATACCGTTTTCATAGTTAGGTGGTTGAGACCAGAGGCTAAAAGATAAAAGTTGCGAGATAAGGATTGAGCAGGTTGAAAATATAAAGAGAGAGGAGGGAATATCGGTTGAAGGTGGAGGTGGAGGGGATGAACAGGTGCGAGTCCGCGTGAAGCAAGAGAAAGAGCGAGGGAAGAGCGGGAAGTTGCACGTTAGTTACCTGGCATTTGCTAATGTTCATACCATTAGGTTGCAAGGTTCCCAAGCGGACTATGAAGTGGCGTTCTTTCTGTTTTAATGTAACCTCTCTGGCGCTGGTGGAGGCCCAGGACAGAAAGGTCAGTGTGCGAGGGGGAGTTACAATGGCTTGCAACGGGGAGATATGGCAAGCCTTAGCAGAACGAGGGTAAGTGTTCGACAAAACGGTCGCCGAGTCTCCATTTTATCACGCCGATGTAAAGGAGGCCATATCTGGAACACCACATGCAGTAGATGAGATTAGAGGTGATGCAGGTGAACATCTGTCGCACCTGGAAGGGCTATTGAAGTGTGAGGAAACGGGGTAGAGAGACATCCCATGGTGGCTAGCCGTTTTAACCGCACTTCCCAAGAAAGGCCTTGGAGAGAGAAGTGAGGGCGAGCAGGAGGAGTGTTGAGGAAAAGAGAGAGACAGATATGGAGTACAGTGATGAAAGGAAGAGATAGCGGAGAAGACGAAAGAAGAGATGGAGGGAGAGTTAAGTAACAAAGGGAGAGTGGGAACATGAAAAGAGAGCGGAGTTCAGATCGCGTGGGTTGGCAAAACGGGCGATGGAAGGGTCAGATAGTTAGAAAGAAACGGAGGGATAGATGCAATGGGAGTGAGAAGGAGGGGGGGGGTAGGAGAGAGAGTTTGACAGAGAGATGGCGGAGCAGAGAGGAAGAATAGAGATGGTAGGAGAGAGTGATAGTTCAGAGAGAGCGACAGCAGTAAGGATGGAGGGAGAGAGAAAGGGTGGAGGGAGAGAGAAAGGGAGGAGTGAGATGTGCCGCATCATTCGCTGTGTTATTTGGGTTTCGGACAATTCTGAAGCCTCAATGTTTCTGTTCTCTGAGTGTCGTGAGTCTTTGGGTCGTTCCTCCTCAGAGGTGACGAAGGCGGAGAATGTTATTGTCCCGGCGCAAAATCAGACCCACTGCAGGCAAGCAAGGAGTGAATGGTTACCGGCCTCGCCGGGAGTGTGGGGGTGAGGTTGCAGTCAGTTAAGCCGCGATCATATTGAGCGGTGAAGCAGAGTGGACGGGGCATTTTATTGCGAGGTGATCTGTTGAACTAACTCCTCAACCTGTGGACAAACGTGTCGCCCAGTCCACCTTCAAACTGGGCACCAGAAGCCATGAGAGGGTCGCTGGAATTTGGGATTGCCTTAGTGAGTGAAACGGATTGAATGAAATCAGACAAACAACACGAGGCGGAGAGCTGGACCTGATGGAGTTTGAAGCAATATTCCCTTTGCTGGAACAATGCCGCTCCCAATTTCCATCCCTCAGTATCGCCACAATTCCCAGTCTTTGGAGTTTCTCAATCAATTCCCTGAATAAATCACGACCTGTCTCAGCAGGGATTTCATTTGGCTGATGTCATCTGTTTGCGAATAATTTCAAAATCTCTATTTTTTAACTCTGTTGAAACTTCACTGTCCCGGTGGAGACGGAAAATGGTATAAAATCTCCGGGAATGTTCTGCCCCGGCATTTCATTCCGAGAGATTACCGGTAGCTCACGAGGACACGTTGCTGGGCAGAGAAAATGGGGGAAAAGCTTTGGGAATATTACGACGTGGAGAAAATCTTGTACGTGATCATTGCTGCCGTTGGAGTCCCTGGTAAGTGAACAGAACAATTCAAGTTTTATAACTCCGTCCGTTAACCGGTGTTGACCCGATTCCGATCGTTTCACAAGCTTCCCAACTGATGATCGTTGTGCAAGGTTATGTGAGGAGTATCAATCCTCTAAATTACATATTTTTGAATCAACGCTGTGAATTTTCTCATTTTCAGACAGCCGAAACTAACCCTCTCTTTCTCCCACTGCCGGGACCCACTAGAATGTTGTTCTTGCCTTCAGTGGGACCTTGCCCAGAGTTGTCCCAGTGCTCGGGACAGGCAGCTCTCCGGGACGGTGTGACTGGGAAGGGGTTTACATTGTGAAGTTCACTGTGTCTGAGTTATTGATCATAGTGAACACCCGCTCCTGTGGACACGTCTCGCTGTGGAGTCTGTCACAGTCGGATTCCTCCACCTGTTGGTCAATAATTGGATCGATCTCCTGAACCAGTGGCCGCGGATCTACCGGCGTGTGTTGTTACCGAACTGAGGAATGAATCCATTAACGGAGCCACTCTGCTGCCGGATCCTAAGTTGTCCCTGCCTTCTCTCTGAACCCTCCTCGTCCCCATCAGATGCAGAGTTCCCAGAGCCCTGGTTAAACGAGGCCGGTCACGGTTAAGTCTGTGAAACCGGCCCCATCAGAGACTGTGAGCGGGGTTAACTGTAGACAGGACCATTCCGCCTATTGTAGCGGGCGGCTGCTCGTTCCCTCCCCGCCCTTTACCCCGCCCGTCGCCTTATCTCCTCTCCCCTGAAGCAGGCAGGTCGGGCACAGTCGGAGCCGGGTCTGACATTGTTAAACCTGCAGCCGCGCACCGACTCCAACACTCCTGATCTCCAGCTGAAAGTGGAGCCGGTGTTCAGCCCCGGAGACCGTGTTCAGTAATGCCCAGTGTCCGCTCCCCTTCTCTTTCCGCAGTGAATTTACTGGCGATTGTGATCCTGTCCCGGGGAAAGTGCGGCCTCTCCACCTGCACCACTCGCTACCTGGTGGCCATGGCAGCGGCCGATCTACTCACCCTGATCACCGAGGTCATTTTGTCTCGGATCCGATCCCATTACTTTTATTGGAGTTTCCTGTCCATCACCCCTGTGTGCCGTGTTAACTATGTACTGACGACTGCATCTACAGACTGTTCTGTCTGGTTCACCGTCACTTTCACCTTTGATCGCTTTGTCGCCATTTGTTGCCAGAAGCTGAAAACTAAATATTGCACCGGGAAAACTGCGGCTGCGGTTCTCGCAACAGCCGGCGTTCTGCTGTGTCTGAAAAACGTTCCCCGCTACTTCACACTGGAACCCCGGACAACCATCGACAAAGTCCCGTGGGGCTGTGTCATGGTGGACAGTGTTTACACTGACCCCGGGTGGGTGGCATTTGACTGGATCGACACGGTTTTAACTCCGTTCCTCCCTTTCGCTGTGATCCTGCTGCTCAACGCTCTGACAGTCCGGCACATTTTAGTGGCCAGTCGGGTCCGTCAGGGGCTGAGGGGTGAGAGCAAGGGGGAGAAGCGCAGTGACCCGGAGATGGAGAGCAGGAGGAGGTCTGTGGTTTTACTCTTCACCATCTCCGGCAGCTTCATCCTCCTGTGGCTGACGCTGGTTGTAAACTTCGTCTATTATCAGATCACAGGGATTGGAAATGATCTGAATGATTCCCAATATATCTTTAGCTACGTCGGGATGTTGCTGAGGAATCTCAGCTGCTGCACCAACACATTTATTTACGCGGTGACCCAGTCCAAGTTCAGGGAGCAGGTGAAGAGCGCGGTGAAATATCCGCTCACCTCAGCGCTGCGGCTCATTAATAAACCCCCGCCCTGAGCGCATCCCAGAGGGCGGCCGCAGTCTCTCCGCTCCGGGCTCCGGCTCCTCACATTCACCGCCGCATCTTCCAGCTGTCAGTCCCGGGCGGATGATCCCATCGCCGGCCCCGCTCCGGGACCCCCAGCCCCTCACATTCACCCAATCGCCCCCTTGCTCAAAGATGCAGATTAAGCAGAAAAAATAACACCATTGCCTGTCATATATATTGATCATTTTTAATGACAGTCCCTGATTATTGAAGTGTTTATTTCAGTTTCTACCCCCTCATGCTCACCCCCCCCCCCTCCACACTGGGGACCGGTCAGGGGTAGGGTGGGGTGGGCCCTCTCTCTCTCTCTCTCTCCCTCTCCCCCTCTCTCTACCCCGCTCTTTCTCTCTCTCCCTCCCTTTCTCTCTCTCTCTCTCTCTCTCTCTCTCTCTCTCTCTCTCTCTCTCTCTCTCTCTCTCTCTCTCTCTCTCTCTCTCTCTCTCTCTCTCTCTCTCTCTCTTCCTCCTATCTCTCTCACCCCTCTCTCTCTTCTCCCTCTCTCTCTCTCTCTCTCTCTCTCTCTCTCTCTCTCTCTCTCTCTCTCTCTCTCTCTCTCTCTCTCTCTCTCTCTCTCTCTCTCTCTCTCTCTCTCTCTCTCTTCCTCCTATCCTCCTATCTCTCTCACCCCTCTCTCTCTTCTCAATCCCTCTCTCTCTCTCTCCACTTAATTTTCATAAATTTATAATAATAAACGATATTAATATTTGATACCCTACCCCCCGATCCACTGTAACAAAATTAACAATATATTAAGCTAATATTTGTTATCCCCTCTCTCTCCCTCCCCTCTCCCCTCTCCCTCTCTCTCCTCTTTCTCTCCCCCTCCACTTTATAAGAAAACATTAAAAATAATAAATTAAACTTAACTAATATTTGATACCCCCTCAAATATTAGGGGGGTATTAGGGGGAGCTCTTTCTCCCCTGTCACTCTCCCTCTCCACCCTTTCTCTCTCTTTTTCTCCCCTTTCTTTCTCTCTCTTTTTCCCCCCTTTCCCTCACCCTCTCTCAATCTTTCTCTCACCCCTCTCTCTCTCCTCCCCCTCTCTCTTTCCCCTTTTTCTCTCTCCCCTGTGTTATCACAGTCAGTGAAAATGGCGAGCAGGAATTAATGCAGGGACTTTTTCAAATTGGAAAGAGAGCTGAGAAATAGCAAATGGTGTTTCTTGCAGCACATTTCCCTCCTCCCTTTCTCTCTCCCTCCATCCTTACTGCTGTCCTCTCTTTGAGCTGTGACTCTCTCTCCTATCCTCCCTATTCTCTCTCTCTCTCTGTGAACCTTTCACCCTTTACCCCTCCCTCCCCTCTCACTCTCACTCCATCTCTCCCTCAGTCTCTCTCTATCTATCTGGGCGGCTCGATTGTAATCATGTAGAGTAATAGCGACATCAAGTGGACGTCAAGGGAACTGCAAACAAGCGTGGCCTCCCTCACCAACGCCTTGTAAACTGTGATCTAACGCCCCAACATCTGCACTTAATACCGTAACAAATGAAAGACATCGTGCCCAAACTTCACAGATATCCATCCTAAATGCCGCACGCTATTCCACCACCCACTTCCCCAGCCGATCAGAATCCCAACCTCATTCTTAATATGTATCTTGGCAATCTACCATCCCACCTGCCTTAAATTGTATTTGTAAAGTTAGTAATCATTCCTTGCACCATCTTAATCAATTCGTTGATATAGATGACAGACAGCAATTGTTCCACCGCTGTGTCTGTCAATAGTCACGGACCTGCAGTCATAAAGTGTGGAATGGTTAATTCGGTTTGTAGATTCCATGAATCTCTCGTGACCTGCTGTGTGTTCAATGTAAACCAACATCTCCTGTTCCTTGTATCTACATTCTTTATCTCCATGGTGCGGAAGAGAATATAAATGTTGAGCAGGGACGTGCTATATTCAAACGACAGAAGTCAATAAATCACAACTAAACCACGAATTGGACGTTATATGGAAAATGCATTTTTCAGGGTCTCTGGGTTGTCACGCCTTTCATTGTCATTGGAGCTCTCTCCCTTAACTCAAGCCCAATGCAACCGCAGTAGCAGCTTCACCTGAAGACATCAACATCTTAGCAAAGCTGCAGGAAGCAGTTTCATTTGGATGAATTAATTGGCTGAAAGTCCCGTTGATATCCTGGTACGTTTCTGCATTCTGGTTGTAAAATATAAAAATGTGCGTTTTGCAGATCCGTTCACTGCAGTCTATTTGTGAGATTTCGATAAACTATCCTGAGAACTTCACACGCTTGTAACATGTAGCACGGACCTGAGTTCGATATTGCTTCTTGCATCCTTAACCACTTGATCACACTTTACACTTTCTCATTGGTTTCCTTCAGTGAAACTGGCCTTTCACTGTCAGTTGTGGTCAGAATGGGGGGTTTGGAGCGTAGCCTTCAGATCCCAGTATCTACTGATTTGGAAGCAACTCCGGACAATGAGGCAAGTTTATACCAGTTGTCCCTCTGTTCTGTGGATGGATGGATGGATGTTAGCACTGTCCCCCCTCTCCCTCTCCCTCTCCCTCTCCCTCTCCCTCTCTCTCTCCCTCTCCCCTCCCCCTCCCTCTCTCCCTCTCTCTCTCTCTCTCTCTCTCTTCCCCTATATTTATTCCAGCTGCTACATATTCCAAAATGCAGATTGTATTAGTTCAATTTCTGAATCCTACATAAATAAATATTTATTTAAGTTGCTGCATATTCCAAAATGCAGATTGTATTTGTTCAAGTTATGAATCCTACATAAATAAATATTTTGGATAAAACACACAACTCTTGTTTTTTCTTTATCCCATAATCAATAAAAGAGGCAAGTGCTCTCTCTCTCTCAACACACACACAGTCTGTGCCTCTCTCTCTCTCTCTCTCTCTCTCTCTCTCCCTGACTCTCTATATTTATTCCAGTTGCCGCATATTCCAAAATGCAGATTGTATCAGTTCAACTTAGGAATCCGACACAAAAAAATCATTTTCCCCCCTGGCAACAGATGACGCTGTGGGCTGTGGCGCGGCGGCCAATCAGCGGTCTCGTTCTGCCCAGGCAACAGGAGACGCAAAAAGGCATGTGCGCGGCGGCCAATCAGAGTTGCTCTTTCCACCCTGGCAACAGACGACGACAAAGGCATAGGCGCGGCGGCCAATCAGAGGTCCCGTTATACCCTGTGGGCGCGGTGGCCACTCAGAGGTCCCGTTATACCCTGTGGGCGCGGCGGCCACTCAGAGGTCCCGTTATACCCTGTGGGCGCGGCGGCCAATCAGAGGTCCCGTTATACCCTGTGGGCGCGGCGGCCACTCAGAGGTCCCGTTATACCCTGTGGGCGCGGCGGCCACTCAGAGGTCCCGTTATACCCTGTGGGCGCGGCGGCCACTCAGAAGTCCCGTTATACCCTGTGGGCGCGGCGGCCAATCAGAGGCGCCGTTATACCCTGTGGGCGCGGCGGCCACTCAGAGGTCCCGTTATACCCTGTGGGCGCGGCGGCCACTCAGAGGTCCCGTTATACCCTGTGGGCGCGGCGGCCACTCAGAGGTCCCGTTATACCCTGTGGGCGCGGTGGCCAATCAGAGGCGCCGTTATACCCTGTGGGCGCGGCGGCCACTCAGAGGTCCCGTTATACCCTGTGGGCGCGGCGGCCACTCAGAGGTCCCGTTATACCCTGTGGGCTCGGTGGCCACTCAGAGG
>NW_027601271.1:13447-18447 GCF_053455715.1 Rhinoraja longicauda | reverse complement strand
TGGTGGTGCGTACAGGCTCGAAGGGCCAAATGGCCTCCTCCTGCACCTATTGTCTATTGAAACATACAGAATAGTGAAAGGCTTGGATAGAGTGGATGTGGAGAGGATGTTTCCACTGGTGGGAGAGTCTAGGACTAGTCATAGCCTCAGAATTAAAGGACAGAGAGTCCTTTCGGAAGGAGATGAGGAGAGATTTCTTTAGTCAGAGGGTGGTGAATCTGTGGGATTCTTTGCCACAGAAGGCTGTGGAGGGCAAGTCGGTGGATATTTGTAAGGCAGAGATAGATAGATTCTGAATTAGTACAGGTGTCAGAGGTTATGGGGAGAAGGCAGGAGAATGGGGTTGGGAGAGAGAGATAGGTCAGTCATGATTGAATGGCAGAGTAGACCTGATGGGCCGAATGGCCCAATTCTACTCCTATCATGATAACGGCGAGCCGAGGCCTAGCTGGTGGAGTTTGGTGACGAGCTTGGTGGGGGATGAGCGTGTTTGAAGGCAGAGCTAGAGTCAATGAGTAGCATCCTCGCGTACGTGCCCTGTCTCTCCAGGTGAGTCAGGACAGTGCGAAGAGCCAGAGAGATGGCGTCCTCTGTGGATGTGTTTGCACATTGACGCGAGTCCAGTGAGTCAGTGATGCTGGATTTGATGTGTGAGAGGGCCAGCCTTTCAAAGCACTTCTGGATAAATGTGTGGTTGTCCACTTTGGTGGCAAGAACGGGAAAGCAGACTATTATCTGAATGGTGGCCGATTAGGAGAAGGGGAGACGCAACGAGACCTGGGTGTCGTGGTGCACCAGTCATTGAAAGTAGGCATGCAGGTGCAGCGGGCAGTGGAGAAAGCCAATGGTATGTTATCATATCATATCATATCATATATATACAGCCGGAAACAGGCCTTTTCGGCCCTCCAAGTCCGTGCCGCCCAGCGATCCCCGTACATTAACACTATCCTACACCCACTAGGGACAATTTTTACATTTACCCAGCCAATTAACCTACATACCTGTACGTCTTTGAATGTTGGCATTCATAGGGAGGGGATTTGAGTATAGGAGCAGGGAGGTTCTGCTGCAGTTGTACAGGGCATTGGTGAGACCGCACCTGGAGTATTGCGTACCATTTTGGTCTCCTAGTTTGAGTTTAGGAGCAAAGGGGTCCTTCTGCAGTCGTACATGGCCCTGGTGAGACCGCAACTGGAGTATTGCGTACAGTTTTGGTCTCCTAATCTGAGGAAAGACATTCTTGCCATGGAGGGAGTACAGAGAAGGTTCACCAGATTGATTCCTGGGATGGCAGGACTTTCATACGAAGATAGACTGGATAGACTGGGAAAATCAGGTTGGAAATGGACCCCAGGAAAGAGAGTTTGTAGAGTGCCTTCGAGATGGATTCTTAGAACAGCTTGTACTGGAGCCTACCAGGGAGAAGGCAATTCTGGATTTAGTGTTGTGTAATGATCCTGATCTGATAAGGGGACTAGAGGTAAAAGAGCCATTAGGAGGCAGTGATCACAACATGATAAGTTTTACTCTGCAAATGGAAAGGCAGAAGGGAAAATCGGAAGTGTCGGTATTACAGTATAGCAAAGGGGATTACAGAGGCATGAGGCGGGAGCTGGCCAAAATTGATTGGAAGGAGGCCCTAGCAGGGAAGACGGTAGAACAGCAATGGCAGGTATTCCTGGGAATAATGCAGAGGTTGCAGGATCAATTTATTCCAAAGAGGTGGAAAGACTCTAAGGGGAGTAAGAGACACCTGTGGCTGACAAGGGAAGTCAGGGACAGCATAAAAATTAAGGAGAGGAAGTATAACATAGCAAAGAAGAGTGGGAAGACAGAGGATTGGGACTCTTTTAAAGAGCAACAAAAGTTAACTAAAAAGGCAATACGAGGAGAAAAGATGAGGTACGAGGGTAAACTAGCCAATAATATAAAGGAGGATAGCAAAAGTTTTTTTAGGTACGTGAAGAGGAAAAAAATAGTCAAGGCAAATGTGGGTCCCTTGAAGACAGAAGCAGGGGAATTTATTATGGGGAACAAAGAAATGGCAGACGAGTTAAACCGTTACTTTGGATCTGTCTTCACTGAGGAAGATACACACAATCTCCCAAATGTTCTAGGGGCTGGAGAACCTAGGGTGATGGAGGAACTGAAGGAAATCCACATTAGGCAGGAAATGGTTTTGGGTAGACTGATGGGACTGAAGGCTGATAAATCCCCAGGGCCTGATGGTCTGCATCCCAGAGTACTTAAGGAGGTGGCTCTAGAAATAGTGGAAGCATTGGAGATCATTTTTCAATGTTCTATAGATTCAGGATCAGTTCCTGTGGATTGGAGGATAGCAAATGTTATCCCACTTTTTAAGAAAGGAGGGAGAGAGAAAACGGGTAATTATAGACCAGTTAGTCTGACATCAGTGGTGGGGAAAATGCTGGAGTCAATTATAAAAGACGAAATTGCTGAGCATTTGGATAGCAGTAACGGGATCGTTCCGAGTCAGCATGGATTTACGAAGGGGAAATCATGCTTGACAAATCTACTGGAATTTTTTGAGGATGTAACTAGGAAAATTGACAAGGGAGAGTCAGTGGATGTGGTGTACCTCGACTTTCAGAAAGCCTTCGACAAGGTCCCACATAGGAGATTAGTGGGCAAAATTAGGGCACATGGTATTGGGGGTAGGGTACTGACATGGATAGAAAATTGGTTAACAGACAGAAAGCAAAGAGTGGGGATAAATGGGTCCCTTTCGGAATGGCAGGTAGTGACCAGTGGGGTACCGCAAGGTTCGGTGCTGGGACCCCAGCTATTTACGATATACATTAATGACTTAGACGGAGGGATTAAAAGTACCATTAGCAAATTTGCAGATGATACTAAGTTGGGGGGTAGTGTGAATTGTGAGGAAGATGCAATAAGGCTGCAGGGTGACCTGGACAGGTTGTGTGAGTGGGCGGATACATGGCAGATGCAGTTTAATGTAGATAAGTGTGAGGTTATTCACTTTGGAAGTAAGAATAGAAAGGCAGATTATTATCTGAATGGTGTCAAGTTAGGAGGAGGGGGAGTTCAACGAGATCTGGGTGTCCTAGTGCATCAGTCAATGAAAGGAAGCATGCAGGTTCAGCAGGCAGTGAAGAAAGCCAATGGAATGTTGGCCTTCGTAACAAGAGGAGTTGAGTATAGGAGCAAAGAGGTCCTTCTACAGTTGTACCGGGCCCTGGTGAGACCGCACCTGGAGTACTGTGTGCAGTTTTGGTCTCCAAATTTGAGGAAGGATATTCTTGCTATGGAGGGCGTGCAGCGTAGGTTCACTAGATTAATTCCCGGAATGGCGGGACTGTCGTATGTTGAAAGGCTGGAGCGATTGGGCTTGTATACACTGGAATTTAGAAGGATGAGGGGGGATCTTATTGAAACATATAAGATAATTAGGGGATTGGACACATTAGAGGCAGATAACATGTTCCCAATGTTGGGGGAGTCCAGAACAAGGGGCCACAGTTTGAGAATAAGGGGTAGGCCATTTAGAACGGAGATGAGGAAGAACTTTTTCAGTCAGAGGGTGGTGAAGGTGTGGAATTCTCTGCCTCAGAAGGCAGTGGAGGCCAGTTCGTTGGATGCTTTCAAGAGAGAGCTGGATAGAGCTCTTAAGGATAGCGGAGTGAGGGGGTATGGGGAGAAGGCAGGAACGGGGTACTGATTGATAGTGATCAGCCATGATCGCATTGAATGGCGGTGCTGGCTCGAAGGGCTGAATGGCCTACTCCTGCACCTATTGTCTATTGTCTATTGTCTATTGACTCGGCTTGTACTCGCTGGAATTTAGAAGATTGAGGGGAGAAACGTATAAAATTCTTAAGGGGTCGGACAGGCGAGATGCGGGAAGATTGTTCCCGATGTTGGGGAAGTCCAGAACAAGGGGTCACAGTTTAAGGATAAAGGGGAAGTATTTTAGGACCGAGATGAGAACTTTTTTTTCACACAGAGAGTGGGTACTGTTTGAGAACGATCAGCCGCGATCACATTGAATGGCGGTACATACAGGCTCGAAGGGCCGAATGGCCTCCTCCTGTACCTATTGTGAGAGAGAGGAGGGGGAGAGAGAGAGGGAAGGGGAGCCAGCAAGCAAGGACAAACATTGACACAAAGAAACAGTGAGCACATGTGGCGGCCATTTTGTTGAAAGAAACAGTGAGCACATGTGGCCCTTCATAAGCCCACAACTTCCCCAAGGCTCAGCGATCCCACCAATGATCAATTAGCAGCCCGCCCGACGGGCGACATTGTCCCCACCCAGTCTCCACCTCTTGCTATTAAAAGATATTTTATAAATTAAAGCTCGTAGCTTTTTGAGGTATAAAATATCTTTTTAATAACAAGATTAAATAGCTCTCCCCCTTCTCTTTCCCCTCCTCTCTCTCTCCCCCTCTCTCCCCCTCCTCTCTCTCCCCTCCTCTCTCTCCCCCTCCTCTCTCTCCACCTCCTCTCTCTTCCCCTCCTCTCTCCCTCCCTCCCTCTGTCACTCCATCCCTCCCTCTCTCCCTCCCTCCCTCCCTCTCTCTCCCAAACAAAAAACAATGAGCTTTAAT
Organism: Rhinoraja longicauda; assembly: GCF_053455715.1. Lineage (NCBI taxonomy): Eukaryota > Metazoa > Chordata > Chondrichthyes > Rajiformes > Arhynchobatidae > Rhinoraja > Rhinoraja longicauda. The sequence continues at coordinate 13,855 of NW_027601271.1, read as the reverse complement.
TTATAAAATATCTTTTAATAGCAAGAGGTGGATAGCCATCATGGCCCATCTACACTAGTCCCACCAGCCCACACCATCCAACATGCCCCATCTACACTAGTCCCACCCGCCCACACCGACCAACATGCCCCATCTACGCTAGTCCCACACCGACCAACATGCCCAATCTACACTAGTCCCACCTGCCCACACCAACCAACATGCCCCATCTACACTGGTCCCACCCACCCACACCGTCCAACATGCCCCATCTACACTAGTCCCACCCGCCCACACCGACCAACATGCCCCATCTACACTAGTCCCACCCGCCCACACCATCCAGCATGCCCCATCTACACAAGTCCCACCTGCCCACACTGACCAACATGCCCCATCTACACTAGTCCCACCTGCCCACACTGACCA
>NW_027601271.1:0-12947 GCF_053455715.1 Rhinoraja longicauda | reverse complement strand
TCACAATGTAAACCCCTCCCAGTCACACCGTCCCGGAGAGCTGCCTGTCCCGAGCACTGGGACAACTCTGGTCAAGGTCCCACTGAAGGCAAGAACAACATTCTAGTGGGTCCCGGCAGTGGGAGAAAGAGAGGGTTAGTTTGGGCTGTCTGAAAATAAGAAAAATCACAGCGTTAATTCAAAAATATTTCACTGAGAGGATTGATATACTTCACATATACTTGAACAACGATTATCAGTTGGGAATCTTGTAACAGAATCAGATTCAGGGCAACACCGGTGCACAGACGGAGTTATAAATTTTGAATTGTTCTGCTCACTTACCAGGGACTCCAACGGCAGCAATGATCACGTACAAGATTTTCTCCACGTCGAAATATTCCCAAAGCTTTTCCCACATTTTCTCTGCCCAGCGACGTGTCCCCGTGAGCTACCGGTAATCTCTCGGAATGAAATGCCGGGGCAGAACATTCCCGGAGATTTTATACCATTTTCCGTCTCCACCGGGACAGCGAAGTTTCAACAGAGTTAAAAAATAGAGATTTTGAAATGATTCGCAAATAGATGACATCAGCCAAGTGAAATCCCTGCTGAGACAGGTCGTGATTTATTCAGGGAATTGATTGAGAAACTCCAAAGACTGGGAATGGTGGCGATACTGAGGGATGGAAATTGGGAGCGGCATTGTTCCAGCAAAGGGGATATTGTTTCAAACTCCATCAAGTCCAACTCTCCGCTTCATGTTGTTTGTCTGATTTCATTCAATCCGTTTCACTCACTAAGGCAATCCCAAATTCCAGGGACCCTCTCAGGGCTTCTGGTGCCCAGTTTGAATGTGGACTGGGCGACATTTGTCCACAGCTTGAGGAATTAGATCAACAGACCACCTCGCACTAAAGTGGCCCCTCCACTCTGCTTCACCACTCAATATGATCGCGGCTTAACTGATTGCAACCTCACCCCCACACTCCCGGCGAGGCTGGTAACCATTCACTCCTTGCTTGCCTGCAGTCGGTCTGATTTTGCGCCGGGACAATAACATTCTCTGCCTTCGTCACCTCTGAGGAGGAACGACCCAAAGACTCACGACACTCAGAGAACAGAAACATTGTGGCTTCAGAATTGTCCGAAACCCAAATAAAACAGCGAATGATCCGGCACATCTCACTCCTCCCTTTCTCTCTCCCTCCATCCTTACTGCTGTCGCTCTCTCTGAACTATCACTCTCTCCTACCATCTCTAATCTTCCTCTCGACGCCGCCATCTCTCTGTCAACCGCTCTCTCCTAACCCACCCCCTCCTTCTCACTCCCATTGCATTTATCCCTCCGTTTCTTTCTATCTATCTGACCCTTCCATCGCTCCGTTTTGCCAACCCACGCGATCTGAACTCCGCTCTCTTTTCATGTTCCCACTCTCCCTTTGTTACTTAACTCTCCCTCCATCTCTTCTTTCGTCTTCTCCGCTATCTCTTCCTTCATCACTGTACTCCCTATCTGTCTCTCTCTTTTCCCCAACACTCCTCCTGCTCGCCCTCACCTCCCTCTCCAAGGCCTTTCTTGCGAAGTGCGGTTAAAACGGCCAGCCACCATGGAATGTCTCTCTACCCCGTTCCCTCACACTTCAATAGCCCTTCCAGGTGAGGCTGATGTTCACATGCACCTCATCTAATCCCTTCTATTGCATGCGGTGTTCCAGATATGGTCTCCTTTGCATCGGCGTGATCAAGTGGAGACTCGGCGACCGTTCGGCCGAACACTTACCGTCGTTCCGTCAAGGCCTCCCGGATCTTCCCGTTGTAACTCGCCTTCCCACACTGACCTTTCTGTCCTTTGCTTCATCTATTGCCAGACTGAAGCGACATGCAAACTGAAAGAACGCCACTTCATATTCCGCCCTTGGTGCCTTGCAACAATAGACTATAGACAATAGGTGCAGGAGGAGGCCATTCGGCCCTTCGAGCCTGTACGCACCGCCATTCAATGTGATCATGGCTGATCATTCTCAATCACTACCCCTTTCCTGCCTTCTCCCCATACCCCCTGACTCCGCTATCCTTAAGAGCTCTATCAAGCTCTCTCTTGAGTGCATTCAGAGAATTGGCCTCCACTGCCTTCTGAGGCAGAGAATTCCTAATGGTATGAACTTTGAATTATCCAATGTTAGGTAACTAAGTGCAAATTCCCACTTCCCCCTCGCTCCTCCTCGTGCTTCATCCGGACTCGCACCAATACATCCCCTCCACCACAACTTCAACCGATATTACTTCCTCTTTCTTTATAATTCCATCCTGCTCAACCCTTACCTCCAACCTGACAATGAAAACGGTATTCACCCGGTCATCGATCAACTCGCTTTGTCCTGCTGTTCCCCCGTTCCACCACAATCAGTCTGAAGAAAGTTCCCGTACCGAAACTTCACCCATCCATGTCCTTAGCAGGGTTAGCCAGTTCGGCGTGCCCTCTACAACTCTCACCAACATCTACAGATGCACCATAGAAAGTATTTTATCAAGATGCATCACAGCTTGGTTTAGGAACAGCTCCATATAAGAACGCAAGAAATTGCAGTGAATTGTCCAGACCATCACACAAAGCAACCTCCCATATATTAACTCAGTTTATAAACCACGCCGCCTCGGCAAGGCCAGCAGCATAATCAAGGACGAGTCGCACCCTTAGCCACTCCTGCTTCTCCTCTGTCCCATCAGGCAAAATGTATAGAAGTGTGAAAATGCACACCTCCAGTTTCAGGGACAGCGTCTTCCCAGCTGTTATCAGGCAACGGAATCATCCCACCACAACCAGAAAGCAGTGCTGAACTACTATCACCCTCTTTGTTGACCCTCGGACTATCCTCGATCGGATTTTGCAGGCTTTACTCTGCACTCAACGTTATCCCCTTATCATGTATCTATCTATAATCTGTAAATGGCTCGACTGTAATAATGTATTTTGTTTCCACTGACTGGGTGGCACGCAACAAAATCTTTTCACGGTACCTCGGTACACGTGACAATAAATTGCACTAAACTGACATACTCAACTAGATTTCTCCAGAGGTGCAGCCTGCCTCGCATTGGATATTGATTGTGTGTGACAGTGCGAGTGTGCGAGTCCGTGCAAGAGTGTGTTAGCACGTGTATGCGAGTGTGAATGTGTGAGATTGTGCAAATGAGTGTGTGTGTGTGTGCGTTAGTGTATGCGGTTGCAGGAATTTCAATGATTCAATGATACTTTATTATCACTTACCCAGGTAGAGTGAAATGCTTAGTTTTGCAGCCAACCCGGTAACATCATGTTGCAGACCTCACCTAGGCAGTACAAAAGTGTCGCCCCATTTTGACGCCGACAAAGTTACAAACGCTCCCTGCCGCCGCACGGCGGGTCGCCCCTTCGTTCTCGGCGGCCTTCCTCGTTCTCCGACGGTCCACCTCGCTCTCTGCGGTTCCTCGCGGCTCCCACCTCGCTCCCGAGACGCGGCTCTCATCGCCATCCGCGGTGGGCGAGCCGGGCCTACCGGGCCGGCTGAAGGGCTTGGCCCCGCTCATCGTTAACACCCCGGCCACGCTGTGCTGCGCTGCTCGCTGCGAACATCCAAGGATACACTCAATCCCAAAATGTGCACGTGTGCATGCGGGTCTGCGTATGAGAGATCGGTAGAGTTTGTAAGAGTGCCTATATTTGTGTGTGTGTGTGTGTGTGTGTCTGTCTGTGCGTGTGCGTGAATGTGCGTGTGAGTTTGTGAGCATTAGTAAGTGTGGATGCAAGTGCGATTGAATGTACATGTGTCTCTGAGTAGGAGAGTGCATGTGGGTTTGTGAAGGACAGTGTTTGCGTCTGTGCGTGTGTGTGGCTGTTTGTGAGAATGTGAGAGAATATGTGGAATGTGAGTTTGTCAGAGTGTTTGAGTATGTAATTCTTTGATAGTGTGTGTGTGTGCGCGCGTGTGTGGGAGAGTATATGATAGTGTTGTCAGAGAATGTGTTCGCCTGTTATGTAATTCTTTGATAGTGTGTGTGTGTGTGTGTGTGTGTGTGTGTGTGTGTGTGAGTGTGTGTGTGTGTGTGGGTGTGGGAGAGTATATGATGGTGTTGTCAGAGAATGTGTTCGTGTGTAAGTGTGTGCGAATGTGTGCGTGTCTCTTCGTGCTAGTGCGTGTGAATATCTGTTAGTGTGAGTGCATGTGTACGTGTGATTGTATGGGAGAATGTGTGAGAGTATACTTGATTGTTTGTGATTGCATTTGGGAGATTGTGTGTGTCTTCGTGCGCGGGTATGTGTGTGTGCGTGTTTGACTGTGTTTGACGGTGTGAACATGTGTGTTTGGAATGACGTAATGGCATACTGTGTGTTTTAGTGACGACGTGACACGGTGTGGGGCATTACTGATGGAGTGACACACTGTGCAGTGGAACTGATGGAGTGACACAATGTATGGTAGTAATGGTGGATTAACACACTGTGGGTTGGTACAGATGGAGTGATACACTTTGGAGTTGTATTGATGAAGTGACACACTGCGCAGTAGTACTGATGGAATTACACACTGTGCAGTACACTAATGGAGTGACAGAATGTGGAGGTAGTACTGATGGAGTGACACAATGCGCTGTGTTGTTGTTGTTGTTCGTCCTACGGGTTCGAAGATGACCATGACTTCACTTTCAGTTGGAGGATTGGTGACTGTTGGTCCTGAAGAGACTGGTGTGGCCAATCCGGGCCCGGAAGGCACGGCCACACGTAGGACACAAGTGGATTGGTGCTACAGTGGAAGTGGGGGTAGCCCGGGCCTTGCGCGCGGTGCGTTTCCTCTGGGCCTCTGCAGTGCGTCTGTTCTCTGCTGCACGGGCTCCTGTGCTGAGCTTGCAACGCCAGGTTGGACGGTCCAGAGCAAGAGACTCCCAAGTGCTGAGGTTGATGTCCAAGTCTTTGAGGGACACTTTGAGGCAGTCCTTAAACCGTTTCTTCTGTCCTCCTACTGAGCGCTTGCCCTGACACAGTTCTCCATACAGAAGCTGTTTTGGCAGTCGACTCTCGGGCATTCTGACGACATGGCCTGCCCATCTGGCTTGGGCTTTCCGTAGGAGGGTGTGGACGCTGGGGATTCCGGCCCGTTCCAAGACCTCTGTGTCGGGAATTTTGTCCTGCCACCTGATGTGAAGGAGTCTACGTAGGCAGCTCAAGTGAAAGTGGTTGAGCTGTTTGGCATGTCTGCTGTAGACAGTCCAGGTCTCACTGGCATAGAGAAGAGTGGTGAGTACCACTGCACAGTAGACCTTCAGCTTGGTGATAAGGCCGAGTCCTCTCCGCTCCCAAACTTTCCCACGGAGTCGCCCAAATGCAGCGCTGGCATTGGCAATCCTGTTGTTAACCTCAACGTCAATGTTCACCACTCGCGAGAGTGTACTACCCAGATACGTAAAGCTGTCAACTGCCTGTAGATTCTGCCCCTTCACCGTGATGTGTGGTTCCTGGTAGGGCTTTCCAAGCGCGGGCTGGTACATAACTTCAGACTTTTTGGTGCTAATGGAGAGACCAAAGTTGTCACAGGCCTGTGAGAAGCAGTCCATTTCATGCCGCATCTTCTTTTCTGTGCTGGCGTTGAGGGCGCAGTCATCAGCAAACAAGAAATCTCCGATGATGGTCTCCTTCACCTTTGTAACAGCTTGCAGGCGCCTGAGGTTGAACAGCCTGCTGTCAGTCCTGTAGCTGATGTGTATTCCATCCTGGCAGTCACGGATGGCATCAGTCAGCATGGCAGAGAAGACCATGGTGAAGAGTGTAGGGGCAAGAACACAACCTTGCTTCACGCCGTTTGTCACTGGAAAGGCTTCCGACTCGTCTCCATCGTCTAGCACTTTCACCATCGTGCCGTCATGGAACTGCCGGACAATCGTGCTGAACTTGCTGGGACAGCGAAACTTCTGCATTATCTTCCACAAGCCATCTCTGCTGACAGCGTCGAAGGCCTTTGTCAGATCGACGAAGGTCACGAACAGGTCGCTGTGCTGCTCTTGGCCTTTTTCCCGGAGTTGGCGTGCAGCAAATATCATGTCGACAGCATGGAAACCACACTGGATTTCTGGAAGGAGACGCTGCTCAAGGTGTTGAATGAGACGGTTGAGCAGGATACGAGCCAAGATCTTCCCAGCTATGGACAGGAGGGAGATGCCTCGATGATTGTCGCAAGACTGGCGGTTGCCTTTCCTCTTGTAGATGTGGACTATGCTGGCATCTTTCAGCTGTTGTGGGACCTTCCCTTCATTCCACATGGACTGGAAGAGTTCAGTCAGCTTCTGCATCATGACAGAGCCTCCTACTTTGAAAACTTCAGCACTACACTGTATTGTTGATAGATTGACACCAGTTGATGCAGTTCGTGTGGATTAACACACTGTGGTTTGGTACAGATGGAGTGACACACTGCAGTAGTACTGATGAAGTGACACACTTTGCAGTAGTTCTGATGGAGTTATACACTATGGGCCTCTACTGATGTAGTAACACACTGTGGGTAATACTGATGGAGCGACACAATGAGTAGTACTGTTGTTATGACAAACTGTGGAGTAGTACTGACGAAGTGACACACAGTGGAATAATACTGATTTAGTGACAAATTGTGAGGTAGTTCTGTTGTAATGACGTACTGTGCGGAAGAATTGATGGATGAAACACTGTGGAGTTAACTAATGGAGTGATACATTGTGAGTGAGTACTGAGGAACTGGCACACTGTGGCGTAGAATTGATGGACTGACACCCTGGGGTCGCACTGATATAGTTCCACACTGAAGTAGTACAGACGGAGTGACAAACTGTGTGGTAGTACTCATGTCATTGCATCAGTACTACCACGCAGTTTGTCACTCCATCACCCCACCACTTGGGGTAAAACTGATGGAGTGACACGCTGTGGAGCAGTACTGATGGAGTGACACACTGCGCGGTTGTACTGATGGAGTGACATACTTCGGTGTAGTGCTGATTGAATGACACACTGGGAGTAGTATGGACAGAATGGCGCACAGTGGGCGAGTACTGAAGTATTGACACAATGTTCGGTGGTACTGTCGGGTTGCACATTGTGACTTCCACACTGAAGTAGGACTGACGGTGGGGCAGTACAGATGGAGGGTTACACTGTTGGGTAATACTAATTGAATGAGTCCGTGTGGTTGTACATAATGGAATAACAAGCTTAAGGCAGTACTGATGGAGTGCATCACTGTGGTGTAGTACTGATGGAATAACATATTGTAGGGTAGTACTGATGGAGTGACACGCTCCAGTGTTGTACTGATGGAGTGTAACACTGTGGAGTAGTACTGGTGTAATGACGTACTGTGGGGGTGTATTGATGGAATGACACACTGTGGGGTAGCACGGATGTAATAGCACATTCTGTTGGAGTGACGCAGTAATACTGACGGACTGACACGCTCTGCGGTAGTACAGTTGCGATGAAAAACTGTGGTGAAATAGTGATGGAATTACACGCTATGGAGTCGCAGCGATGGGTTAGAACACCGTGGGGTAATGCGGATGGAATGGCAGATTTGAGGTAGTCCTAATGGAGTGAAACGCTTTGGGGAGTACTGATGGAAGAAAAAACTGCGGAGAGTACTGATGGAGTGACACGTTCTAGGGTTGCACTGGAGTGACATGATGTGGGGCAGTACCGATGTAGTGTAACAATATGGAGTTGTATTGATGCAGTGAGACACTGTGTGGTTTCACCGACGGAGTGAAACACTGAGCGGTAGTACTATGGGGATGACAAACTGTGGTGTAGTACTAATGCTGTGACACACTGAGTGGCAATACTGATGGAATGACACAATTTGTGGCAGCACTTATGGAGTGACCAACTGGGATAGTCCTGATTGAATGATAAACATCGGGTAGTGCTAATGGCGTGAGGCATTGTGGGGAAATAATAATAGAGTGAAACTGTGGGGAATTACTGATGGAGTGACACAGTGAGATAGGGCTGATGGAGTGACATACTGTGGGAAATACTGATGGAGTGACACGCTGCGTCGTAGTACTGATGGAGTGATAATGTATTGTTCTGATGGAGTGACACACATACTGATGCAATGATAACCCGAGTGATATTCCTGATGGTGCGATGCTCTATGGGGAGGCACTGATGAAGTGGCAAAGTGTAGGGTAGTACAGATGGAGTAACAAACTATATTTTATTACTGATGCAGTGGCACACTGTGGGTAGTGCTGGTGGAGTGACACATTTTGTGGTAGTACTGATGGAGTGACACTATGTGGCAGTACTGACGCAATAGCATACTGTGGAATAGTACTGATTGTGTGACACCCTGCGGTGTAGTACTGTTGGATAGACATATACCAGAGTAATACTGGTGGATTGAAGCACTGTAGGGTAGTACTGATTGAAGGACTCATTGTGTAGTACTGATGGAGTGACACACCGTTGGATAGTACTGATAGAGTGACACCCTGTGTGATAGTACTAATGGAATAATACACAAGGTGGTACTGATGGAGGAACAAGCGATATGGTAGTACTGATGTTGTGGCACACTGTGGGATAGTATTAATGGTGTGAAACTAAATGGGATACTACTGATGTAATGACACATTATAGGGTAGTTCTGATGGAGTGACACATTGAGGGAGAGAACTGATCGAATGCAAACTGTGGGATAGTACTGATGGAATGACTATCCATTTAGTAGTATTGATGCAATGGCATTCCATGGGATAGTTCCGAATGAATGACATGTTGTGATGCAGTAATGATGGAGTAACAGACGATATGGTAGTACTGATGGATTGACACGCTGTGGGATAGTACTTATGGATTAGCATCCTGTGGGGTAGTACTGAAGGACTGATACATTTTGGGGTAGCACTGTTGGAGTGACACATTCGATGGTATTACTGAAGGGGGGGAAAGCTGTGGGTAGTACGGATGAAATTACATACCTAAGGTAGTACTGACAGTGTGAAACACCGTGGGGCAGAAATGATGGAATGACATACTGTGTCATACACGCTCTTGGGTTCTACTGATGGAGTAACATGTAGTACTGATGGAGTGACAGACTGTGAAGTAGTATTGACGAGTGACCTAACGTGGGGTATTATTGATGTAATGGCACATTGTGGGGTAGTACTGATGGAGTGACAGACTATGCGGTAGTACTATTGTTATGACATAATGTGGGATGGAATTGGTAGTGACACCCTGCGGCAGTACTGATGGAGTGACGCACTGTAGGGTAGTACTGGTGTAATGGTATACTGTTGGATAGTACTGGTGGAGTGACGCACTGTGGGGTAGTACTGGTGTAACGGTAGACTGTGGGATAGTACTGATGGAGTGACGCACTGTGGAGTAGTACTGGTGTAACGGTATACTGTGGGATAGTACTGATGGAGTGACGCACTGTAGGGTAGCACTGGTGTAACGGTATACTGTTGGATAGTACTGATGGAGTGATGCACTGTGGGGTAGTACTGGTGTAATGGTATACTGTTGGATAGTACTGATGGAGTGACGCACTGTAGGGTGGTACTGGTGTAATGGTATACTGTCGGATAGTACTGATGGAGTGACGCACTGTAGGGTAGTACTGGTGTAATGGTATACTGTCGGATAGTACTGATGGAGTGACGCACTGTAGGGTAGTACTGGTGTAATGGTACGCTGTCGGATAGTACTGATGGAGTGACGCACTGTGGGGTAGTACTGGTATAACGGTATACAGTGGGATAGTACTGATGGAGTGACGCACTGTGGGGTAGTACTGGTATAACGGTATACTGTGGGATAGTACTGCTGGAGTGATATCGGCGAGACAAAGCGCATGCTCGGCGAATGTTTCGCTGAACAGTCCCACACAGTCCTACCTGATCTCCCGGTTGCTCAGCACTTTAACTCACCCCCGCTCCCCCATTCCCAATCTGAACTTTCTGTCCTGGGCATCCTCCATTGTCAGAGTGAGGCCCAGCGCAAATTGGAGGAACAGCACCTCATACTTCACTTGGGCAGCTAACATACCAGCGATATGAACATTGATTTCTCTAACTTCAATTAGCCCTTGTTTTCCCTCTCTCTCCATCCCTCCTCCTTCCCAGCTCTCCCACCAGTCTCACTGTCTCCGACAACATTCTATCTCTTTCCCGCCGACCTTTTCCGACATCAGTCTAAAGAAGGGTCTCGATCCGAAACGTCACCCATTCTTTCTCTCCAGAGATGCTGCCTGTCTCGTTGAGTTACACCAGCATTTTGTGTCTACCTTCCATTTAAACCAGCATCTGCATTTCTTTCCTACACGAAGTACAAGGCACGGCAGGACTTTCGGCTAATAATAGCTGTGCCGAACATGAGACGACCAACCTTACCTGCCTGCTCACAATGCATATCCCTTCATTACCTGAAAATCTGAACTTGTCTTAAATATCACTATTGTATCTGCCTCCAACACCACTGGAGTGGGTGGTAAGATTTTAGGACCCGTTATACAGGATGATGTGACAGAGTATTTATAAGTGCACGATGAAATAGGCATAAGTTGGCATGGCTTTGTGAAGGGAAGGTCGTGTTTGATAAATTTGCTGGAATTATCTGAAGAAGTAAATAGCAATACAGCCAAAGGAGAGACAGTAGGTGTTGTTTACTTTGATTTTCAGAAAACCTTTGATAAGGTGTCACAAGATGGCTGCTTAGGAAGATGAGAGCCCACGCTGTCAAAGGGCAGATACCAGCATGGATAACTGGTTGGCTGGATGGCAGAAGACAAAGAGTGGCAATAAAGGGGGATTTTTTTCTCGTTGGCCAACAGTAAATAGTGGAGATCTTCAAGGATTGGTGTTTGTCCGCTACTCCACGTTTTATATTATGATTTGGACGAGGGGATTGAAGGCTTTGTAGCCAAGTTTGCGGATGTTACGAAAAGAGGTGGAAGGGCAGGTAGTTTAGAGAAAGCATGGACTCCGCAGAAGGACTTGGACATGTTGGGGGATGGGCAGAGAAGCGGCAGATGGAATATAATGTAGCAAAGTGCGGAGTACTGCATTTTGGTAGTATGAATAATGGCGTAGACTATTGTCTAAGTGGGAAAATAACCCATAAATCGAAAGTGCAAAGGGACTTGGGAGTGCTGGTTATCGTGTCGTATCTCCGTTCGTGCTACGGCCTAACACCGTGGAGTCGGCGGCCTCCAGCTAGGATCGACCTTGAAGACTTCGGTCGCGGGGCCTGGACTTGCCATCTCGGAAGCTTCGGCCGTGGGCCCTGCAGACCGCAACATCTGGAGTTCGCAGGTCCCTGGCTGGCGACCGGCTTTCGGGAGCTCCAGCCGTAGCAGCATCGACCGCCCCGAAGCGCAATGTTTGATCGACCCGCTCGCAGGGCCCTCGTCGCCCTGCGTGGCCTGGCCGCGGCACTTCCCATCACTCGTTGGGGGCTTAGGACCTTCATCGGCCTGCTCGGCTCGGCCTGGGACTTTCCATCGCCCGGTGGGGGCTCAGGACCTTCATCGGTCTGCTCGGCTCGGCCCTGGGACTTTCCATCGCCCGGTGGGGGCTTCAAAAGTCGAGTGCCTCCATCGCCTCGTGGCACCACGGGAGAAGAATGAGGAGGAGATAAGACTTTTCTTTGCCTTCCATCACAGTGAGGGTGTGCCTGGAGCAATCACTGTGATGGCTGTTTGTGTTAAAATTGTAATTGTGTGTCTTGTGTTCTTTGTTGTCCACAGCCGGACCCTGACGTGTGAGGACGCTGGCGCTGTTTGTTCGCCGCTTCTCCGTCAGGACAAATCTTTTGTTCGTTTGTTTGTTTTTATGTCCTGACTGTTTTGTAAAGCGTCTTTGAGCATTTGGAAAAGCGCTATAAAAAATAAATGTTTATTATTATTATTATTATTATTATTATTATTATTATTATTATTATTATTATTATTATTATTATTATTATTATTATTATTATTATTATTATTATTATTATTATTATTATTATTATTATTATTATTATTATTATTAATATTATTATTATTATTATTATTATTATTATTATTATTATTATTATTATTATTATTCCCAATTTTTTTATCTGCAAGTTGAATCGGTGAGAATGATCAGCCATGATCACATGGAATGGTGGTGCTGGCTCGAATGGCCAAATGGCCTACTCCTGCACCTATTGTCTATTGTTCTATTGTCTAATGGAAGCAAACTCAGTGCTTGCATTTATTTCAAGAGGACTTGTATACAGAAACACGGATGTAATGTTGAGGCGATACAAGGCGCTGGGAAGGCCGCATTTGGAATATTGTGAGCAATTCTGGGCACCATATCAGAGGAAAGGTGTGCTGGCTCTGGAGAGGTTCCAGAGGAGGTTTACAGGAATGATCCCAGCAATAAGTTAACCTATGGCGAGGGTTAGGTCGGCTCCCGGCTTGCACTCGGAGTTTAGAGGTATGAGGGTGGACCTAATTGAAACATACAGATATGTGAATGGTTTAGATCCAGTGGATGTGGAAAGTATGTTTCCACTTGTAGGAGCGTCTCGGACAAGAGATCATTTCCTCAGAATTAATCTACGCTCTCTTTTGAAGTTGATCAGAAATGTATTTAGTCAGAAGGTGATGAATTTGTGGAATTATTTGCCACAACAGGCTGTGTAGGTTACGTCAGTGGATATTTAAAGGCGTCGACAGAAAGATTATTGATTAATACAGGTATCAGAAGTTATGGGGAGAAGGCAGGAGAATGGGGTTTGGAGGGAAAAAGATTGGCGGATAAGACGATTGGCCGAATGGTCTAATTCTACTCCTATTCCTTATCACCCATGCGTTCTACTCCTATTCCTTATCACTCATGCGTTCGATGGACTTACTGCCCCTTGCTTTCCCCGCACACCTCGTTTAAACTTCATCCCTTTCACCATAAAGGGGTGG